>NC_092695.1:6712447-6787731 GCF_964275005.1 Diadema setosum | reverse complement strand
TACGGTCTACCAGCTACCAGTTGGCACCACCGAACTAAAACTAGCCGGGGCGGCCGCCGGGCGGCGGGCGGGCTGGGCGAGCAAGGGCCAAAAGGGATCAGTACGAGTGTGTGTGCCAGCTGCTCAGAGGATCTTCGCAGTGAGGAACTCGGATATTTGGGAAAGCTGCCACAGAATCTGGCTAGCTAAGCACGTCAACCTCAAATGTACCTGAAATGTTACTATTTAATCACAATGTTTGAAACCAAACTTTAAGTACCGGTAGCACAGTTTTGTACACACTTTGGCCTGACTGTTGTATCCTTCGTGAGCTCAGTCGAGTCCCTGAGCTGAGGTGAGTCAATCTGCACGAACTGTTTATGAAGTGTAAGTTAATTTTCAGCTTCTGTAACTTTGTATTGTAACGTATAACTCACAGATTCCCGAGATGCAGACGATATCTTCTTCTTCTTCTTCTTAACCATCGGGTGTATAGTCGTACTAATGGGGTTGGCAGGTCTGGTGTGGTGTATGTTCAGTGACTTTAAAAAAGAAGAAGAAAAAAAAAATTCCTACATCTTACCAAAGTCGATCCTCTTTTGATCTTACTCCCCATGATCTAAAAAGTAATACTCCTCTAGCCTACCAACAAAGCAGGATGCTCTGCACTCCTGCACAAAGAGGTTTACAGAGGCGGTGGTGACTAGTTCTTTGTGCAGGGTGTTACATAACCTGACTGTGTAACGCTGACAGGGAGTCAGAAAAAAAAAAAAATCTAGGCATCTCCGAATGATGATAAATGCCTTTTATGGCTCTAACAGCAGTGTTAGCTCTCTCTTCCGCGTACCTGACATATATATTTGGACCTACTACTCACCGACCATTTTTTTATTAAATACCTTGTATCTTATAAAATATCCCTCAGTTTCACCATATAAATTTCATTCCACTCGAGGCAGAAAATACCGCAGATTATATCCCAGGCTCAGATTGATTGTCGACTTGTACCATACGTGCGGTATTATGGGCGTCAAACACAAAGTGACCTTTTTTACTGCACACCAGCGCAAGCTCATCATTTTAATCAATCACCCATTTTCCCATTGAAAAACGCGTAAATCCAGTGAATGGGCAAATACATTTTAATATAACAAGAATTATGTGTACAACTAATGAGGATTTTCTTCAATTTTTCCCCTCCTGTTTCCTGAGAGTATCCCCCTAATTTCTCTTCATATGTATGAATTTGAATGTTCCAGCATATTTGCAACCTGTAAATCATGTCCCACGCATACTTTTGAGTTAATACGCGAGAAAGTCATTGCGTGAGGGTGGTTGATCTAAAAATAGTGGTCGATGAGTAGTAGACTTACTATATAATTAGTAAAAGTTCACGTTTACAGATGTTTATTTCCAGCATTGCCCTTGCTTAGACCAGATCCAGTGCCTCAGTGGCAATGACCCATCGCTAACATTTTAACAACAACCGCTTATACCCCTAAAACCTAGTTACTTTATCATGCATTTTATGTCTGTCATGAAATCATAATGTAGGATCGACCAATGCTAAGTGTGTTTATTTGGCTTTGTAGGCTGTGTGTGCATGTATGTCTACAAATATGTTGTGGGTATTCAAATTCAAGCAACTGACTCTCCTTTGACAATAAAAAAAAAAGTAGGCTTATTGACATGCACTGTAGGTATTCAAGCAATTCACTGACTCCTTTGACAGTAAAAAAAGTTGGTGTAATGTTTCACTGTCTAAAGAATAATCCGTGACTTCCGTATTTTTATTCTCTGCAGCTTTTATTTCAATGTCTAGGTAAAGTTATAAAAATAAATAGATAAGATGTCATCTCGTTTTTTTCCTCGGTTCTTTGCAGGTTTCAGCATCAAGTGGGACGTGGAAGAGTTCTCTATTTCTTTTTCCTTCTTGTCCTTTCTGTGTCTCTTCTGAAACAATGTCTGCTAATAAGATGAGCATTGAAGAGGTGAATGCACTCAGCTACGAGGAATTCATCGCCCGTTTCCAGAGCATCGTTGAGCATGGCATGCTCATTGCTGGTGCAGTGTGGTCATATCATCCCTTCCTGGATTTCCGGCATCTCCACAAGTCCTTCTGTGATGTCATGGATTCATTGCCAATTTGCGGTACAACTTTCTTTACCGACCTTCTTCTTGTTTCTCTGCAGTTGTAAACGTTAAAATGCTATCTTTTGCACCTGTTTCTTCTTTAGTAGTTAGTAGTTTGTTCATTTCCATCTGGGAAGATGGCTAGATAGCCCATATTCAGCTACACTAAGCTGGTCTTCCATGGGGTCCAGTTGGATGTGAGGTGGGACCACTTCACCGGGGTAAACACTCTGCTCTTTGCGATGAATGAATGAAGTGGGATCTTTTACGTGCATGAGTTGTGTCTCTCTCATACACGGGACCTCCATTTTATGTCCTATCCGAGGGACAGAGTGTTTTGCCTCTTTGCTAGAGAGGGGACGGTATGTTTACACACAACATTGCTCAGTCCAGACTCGGGTTCGAACCCAGGTCCTAAGGATCAAGAGGCAGATGCACTACCGACTGAGCCAACTACTTTTGTTTTTATCAGCGCCTGAATTGAGCGCTTTATGTGTTTTATTTATTGCCATTAAATTAACTTTTTTCTTTTTCGAAGATGGACAACCTGTCACAATAGTTAAGGTTTAAGCAATCTTTATTATGCTCGTGCAACAAAAACTGCCTGCCAGAAAGGGGTGAAGAACATCGGTCTCAAACACTGCCTGTAAGTTGGCAGCATGACACACTAGTGAATGATAAAAATGTCATTGAAATATTGGGTTAAGTGACAGAACAGTTCATAGATCAGATAGTGTGAGATACTTGAAATGTGATTGTCCAGGTGAATGTGAATATTATCTTTCTTTTTTTCTTCTTTTTTAAGAGGGTACCAGAACGAGGAATCCAAAAAGCACTAGCAGACTAATTATACATGTAGCAAATAATAAAAGAAAACAAAATACAAAACAAAAAGAACAAACAAAACAGTACAAACTAATAATACCAATATGACACCAAATGTGTCCAGTTTCAGATACCTATCTCCTGGTAAACTACATAAGACACATGATAGTCAATTTGTGACTGTGCATCACAAAACCAACAAAAAGTTCACACGCCCTCATTTTATGTGAGGACTCAAAATAGATGAAATGGGTCAACCTAGCCATTCTGAAAGAGCAATTCTACAGTATTCTATAGTTTGAGATCATAAAACAAATGGGAAATTGTGTTTTTAGCAATTTTTCTAAAACCTTTTTATAGAATTGTATGTTCAGTTTGCCTCAGAGGTCCCTTATTTTTATTTCTTCAAAAACCCTTTTCACTTCACTTTCAACTCTAATTACATTTGAAAGGATGATGCCAAGTCCTACTTTGACAGTTGGTATTAGTCATGAATAAAATTTGTAAATACATTGTAGAGCATGCTTAATTTCAGCCTAATATTTATGTTATATGCTATTCTGGTATTGTATTTGGCTCATTCATTGCACAGAGCCTTGTAAGATTAAGCGCTTGAGTAGACCCTATAATTCACAGCCTCTTTTTCTGTACACACTGTTTCCTGAGTGTGTGCCTTCTTTCCAATATTTGGATAGGTCAGGAGAGTCCATTCGAACCGAGTTATATCATTTTAAAGCGTAGAGTTTGCTCCTTCAAAGAATTCATATCTGGCGACTTTTTGTTGGTTTATGATGCAGTGTCACATTCGAGGCACAAAGCACATGTTACTACTGTATTAAAAGTTGGGATTGTAGGAATACTGTAGCATTTAAGTTGATAAATTCAGAAAGATATTGAGGTAATCACAAAATGGTAACCAGTTATTTCAGTGAGGCAAGCAATGAAGAAACTAGAAATATAATCATGATAGGTTTTTCATCTTGTTCATTATTTGCTTTGTTGTTGTGAACAGGCAAGCAAGCCATTCTAAGATGTCACCCAAATCTTGCCGGGAAACTGGCCCAGCAGGGAAAACTGACAGCCGAGTCTCAACGCGAACAAGCCGGAGCTGGGCTCCTTGGGCTGACCGATGACCAGCGTCAGCTCATGAACGAGCGCAACGATGCGTACCGCAACAAGTTCTCATTTCCCTTTGTCATCTGCGCGAGAGAGAATAGAGTCGAGGCCATCCTGAACGGTTTGCAGAATCGCATTAAAAACACTGAGGAAAGAGAGATTCATACTGGAGTGGAGGAGGTGAAGAAAATTAGTTATTATAGACTTCTGGACCTTGTGCAGACAGGAGGCAGTGAATTTTCTCCTCCTAGATTATGACATTGAGGATACAAAGTCCTGGTGCCTTTCCTTCTATCTTTTTCCTTCCTGTATTCATTTATTTATTCTTTAATTTTTTTTTTTTTTTTTTTTTTGGGGTGGGGGGGGGGGGAAGAGGTTCAATGTCTCTGTTTATCTGTGTGGTTTTTAGCTCACCTGAGCCAAAGGCTCAAGTGAGCTATTGCGATCACCCTTCGTCCGGCGTCCGTCGTGCGTCGTGCGTAAACTTTTTACATTTTCATCTTCTTGAAAGCCCCAGGACCGATTTTTATCAAACTTGGCAGGTAGCATCCCTAGGGGGTTAGGAACTCAATTTGTTAAAATGGGCACCATGCCCCACCCAGGGGGCCCCCAGGGGGGCCCAAACCCCTCAAAATTAAGGAATCTGTAAAAATCTTCTTCTCTAGAACCAGAAGTGATAGAGCTAATTTAATACTATGAGTTAGTACATTGATGACTGTAGTTTCAAGTTTGTTCATGGCAGGATCAGGGGTGCCCCCCTTGGGACCCAGGGGAGGGGTTCTAATGGGGCCTAAATTGTACATTTTCATCTTCTTCTTGAGAACCCCATGACCCATTTTCACCAAACTTGGCAGGTAGCATCCCTAGGGGGTTAGGAACTCAATTTGTTAAAATGGGCACCATGCCCCACCCAGGGGGCCCCCAGGGGGCCCAAACCCCCAAAATGAAGGAATCTTTAAAAATCTTCTCTAGAATCAGAAGTTATAGAGCTAAGATAATACTATGAGTGAGTACATTAATGACTGTAGTTTTGAGTTTGTTAATAGGAGATCCAGGGGTGCCCCTCTTGGGGGCAGGGGTGGGGGGGGGGGGGTGGTTGGGAAGGTCCAAATGGGGGCCTGAATTGCACATTTTCATCTTCTTCCTGAAAACCTCATGATGGATTTTCGTCAAACTTGGCAGGTAGCATCCCTAGGGGGTCAGGATCTAAATTTATCAAAATGGGCACCATGCTCCACCCAGAGGGCCCCAGGGGGCCCCAACCCCTAATAATTAAGGAATCTTAAAAATTTGGGCCCTTATTGTACATTTTCATCTTCTACTTGAGAATGCCTGGTCAAATTTTGGTAGAGCTGTGAATAATTTAGATTAGTGACTGTGTGAAAGGTGAACTTGCGATACTCAGGTGAGCGCTAGACCCCCGGGTCTCTTGTTCTTTCATGCTTTCATGTGTACCTGTTTTTTTTTTTTTTTTTTTTAAACAACCATGATACCCGTTTGTTGTATTCTTTCTTGGGTTCCAAACTGGTCTTTTCAATGTTAATTGAAAATCCCAGCCCCAGTAACAGGTTGGAGATTCACAGTTTAAAGCAGATTGATGTTAATTGCATAAAACTATTGGAATGCGCACGTTCCAGCAGGAACTACATTTCATAGTTTTGCTTGGATTTCCATAGAAACAGCTTCATGCAGATGCAGGCAGTGGAAAGATATTTCAACCCTAAGTCATTGTGATATGAGTAGACTTTAATAAGTTCAGATGTTGTAGTGAGGTTTTCAACATTCATGGATGTTGGTGTAGATTTTATGTATCATGCACCTACACACATGCACTGGCAATCATTGAAAAAAAATCAAAGTCCCATTTCACACCAGTCAAATGTGAAATTGTGGCATCTGCTGGACTTTTATTCAGGCAAAAAAAGATATGAACAGATGGAGTGAAAGTTATCTTCACTCCATAAGCTACCACTTGAAGATGTCGAGTTGTAATTATATATTTCAGAATCCTGCACCCTGGTTTTGTACCAGACTCTCAGATTTCATGCATATGATTATGTCATCCAGTCCGTCCCATGTGGCAACCAGTGTAAAATATGACATTTAGTATATCACATAGATGTCCCTTCCCTTGCCAACACTTTTAACCAATCATATAAATGACCGTTGGTCATCTGATGAATAATCAAGCAGTGGTCACTCAACAAGGCACTGTCAGCATAATAAGGACCGATGTCAGCACATTACCCCATGTCAGATATTTTTTTTTTTTTTTAAACAAAAACATTTCACTTCAAGGGAAAATGTATGACAAAGTTACATGCAAATGCACATGACAGTGAATGAGATGAGTCTACAGTTTGATTTTTTTTTTTTGTGTGTGTACCTACATTTATAGGATCATCAAATAAAGTTTTACCTTTTAATCATGACCTTGATTCTCCTTTAGAAGATGGAGTAATATGTCAAATTGTGGAAAATCTGAGTGTAACTTGCATTTTTCCCAACAATTTTTTTCATTAATTGTATTTTGATGACATGGAAACATGCAAGTCATGCTCAGTCTTGGGAAAGGTACATTATGGTGTCTTTTGATAATCATAGTACATTACTTGGTATTACATATAGTAATTTAAAAGTGGTTGACAGTTGATGTCACAGGCAGAATCTTGGTTTGGAAGGGTTTTTTTTTGTGGGCGTATCCAAGTAATCTGAAGAAAAATTGAAAAAAATATAATGGACAAATATAGGTACAACTACATGTGTATATTCATTTTGCCACATATAAGTGATGTTGAGGGCATTATGAATCAACATGAGTCAACATGCTGTTACATGTACTGCATAGTTCTTTCAACTGAAACGATCACTGTTACGTTCGTTTGACTCCACGCTCACTCATTTGTAGTGACATAAAAACATAGATTGAATTTTTAAAGTATAATGTAATGGAATTACAGTATATGGTTTAAACTAATACAGTATGTCTTCCCTGATGGTTAGTTTCGCTCTGATATCTTTAATAAGTGATCCTTGTTGCCACCTTAAAGGAGTATTTATTTCTGTCAGTGTTTAGTGTCTGTTGCGACGTATAAGGCAAGAATATGAATGTATATACATTTCAATATTTCATAATGAGTACATGTATGTGGGATAATACAATACTGAAGAAAGATTTGCGGTGACACCATGTGTATGTAGTCCTTAACCGGATCGTTGTTTGGCAGAAGAGCCTAGAAAGAGGAGAAACGAAGAGGGAAGCGACATATGGGGGTTGTGAGGAGGGCAAAAAGTGAAGAGTGGGAGACAGTAATGGGCTAGAAGTTGAAGTTGCACTAGTGGAGACAGTAGAGAAAGGAACACAGAGAGTGGTAAGGAAGAATAGTGTGAGAATCAAGTAAGATGTTCGGACATCGTTAGAAGAGGAAAGATGAAATAGAGGGGAAGAGGAAGAGGAAGGAGTTGAATGCTGGAGAGTCATGGAGATAGGGGAGAGCAGTGAAGATTCATGAAACCAAGAGGAGAACGAAGTCGGCGAACAGCTAGTGTGGATCCTAGAATTAAATGCTGCGGAGGAGAAGAAGAAAAAAAAAATTGGAGACGAAATCGATGACAGTTAAATCCTGAAAAGGTTCCTGTGGGAGAAATGCAAAAATAAGAAATTAAAATAAAGTTAAAGTGTAGACCTGAGGAGAGAAGGCAAGAGAAATAACCTGTAAAGAAATGTGTAAATTAAAACTAGTGGTCCTGAAAAGGACCGTTGGGTTGTATGGAAGGAAGAAATAAAAAGAAAAAGAAGATAAAAGAAGAGAACAGAAAAGAAAAGATAAGTAGTGTAGAAACAGACAAAAGTGTAAGAGAGAGAGAGAGAGAGGAAAGAGAAATGAAACAATGAGTAAAGGCGCTGGTAAAAGTAGAGCAAGAAGTCTAGTTATAAGAATAACTAGGAGAACCGAGGAACTTGACGTTTCGGGCAGGTTGACTGTCCTTCGTCAGAAGTGAGGCGTGATCGGAGAAGAGGCGGGCTATGTATGGAGAATGCGGACCTAGATGGAAGAGGTCGGTCGAGGCGGGCTCGCAGGCGGGCTGAGCGTCGGCTGTTGGTGGAGTGTTGCGGTCGTTGATGCGTTCTATTGTTCTTGGAGTGTGTTGATGGCGGAGTACATCTGTGAGGGCGAACTTGGCTGTTGGTAGGTCGTGGCTGGAGATTGGAGTCCGGGTTAGTAGATGGGGTGGGAGCCGGTGGTGTGGATGAATTGTGTCGGTGAGGGCGTCTTCTGGAACCAGCGATGGGTGTGGTCGTGAGTGGAAGGCGCGGTTGACGTCGTGGGCGCTGTTGTGAAAAGGTGGGGGAAGAGATATGAGAGGAAGAAGTAGAAGGGGGAATGTGCTGTGGAGAGAGTGTGTTGTTGTTGTCATTGTTGCTGTTTGATTGTTTGTTGATGAGAGGAAGCCAGATGTTGTTGATTTGGAGTCCAGTATCCTGTGTAACAGTGTCGTGTGTGTGAATTTCTATGGCTTCTCTGATGCGTCGTGTGTTCCAGTTTTTGATGGATGTGATGAGTTTGCTGTCTTCCCAGTTGATGCGATGTTCCGACTGTTGAGCGTGTTTCACGATGGCTGACTTTTCCCATTCCGAACGTCTGTAGCATGTTTTGTGTTCTTTCAGTCTGGTCTCTAGCGATCTCCCTGTTTCACCTATGTAGACTTTGCCGCATTCGCATGGGATACGGTAGACACCTGGTTGTTTGTGTTTGGGGTGCTTGTCTTTGTGTGAGTGCAATGAATTGTGAAGTTTGTTGGAAGATGTATGACGGACCTGGATGTTGGCGGACTTGAAGATGCGTTGTAGTTTGTGCGAGGTGGCGCCGAGGTAGGGAAGATTTACAGTTGTGATGGGCTGTTCCTTGCCTGCTTGGTTGGGATGAGAAGGTGCTTGAGTGTTGATTTTGTGCTTGGGGTATTGGTTGATAGTGGTGAGTGTGTCTGTGATATGTTCGAGTTCTTGTCGAAGATGTCCTTTGTCGCTGATTTGATGAGCACGTCGGACGAGAGCGTTCGGTACTGACTGGCGGACTGCTGGATGATGGAAGGAGCGGTAGTGAAGATATCTGTCAGTGTGAGTGGGTTTGCGGTAGACCTGGTGAGAGAAAGTGCCAGAGTTGGTTTTTGTGACGAGAACATCGAGGAAGGGGAGAGAATGATTGTGTTCCGTTTCCACTGTGAATGAGATGTTGGAATGTTGTTCGTTGAGGTGTGTGAGGAAGTCGTCCAGTTGATCTGCTTGGTGTGGCCAGATGGTGAAGATGTCGTCGACATACCGGAGCCAGAGTGAAGGTTTGTGCTGTGCCGTGGCGAGTGCGTGACTTTCGAAATGTTACATGTAAATGTTGGCAATGATCGGTGAGAGGGGGGAGCCCATGGCTGCGCCTTGTTGCTGTTTGTAGTGTGTGTCTCTCCATCGGAAGGAGGTAGAATTGAGACATGTGAGGAGGAGGTCGTGTATCTGTTGTGGTGTGAGTTGTGTTCTGGAAGAAAGAGAAGGGTCATCGGTGAGACGTTGTTTGATGATGTCACAGGCTTCGTTGACAGGAACGCTGGTGAAGAGTGATTCTACATCAAAGCTGACGAGGGTGTCTGTAGGCTTGATAGTAGTTTGAGAGAGAATGTCAATGAAGTGTTTGGAATTGTTAATGTGGTGTTCTGTGTTGCCAACGAGTGGCTGTAGAATGTCTGACAGGTGTTTGGCTGTTTCGTAGCAAGGGGAACCTCGTGTAGAAATGATGGGGCGGAGAGGGACTGATGGCTTGTGAATTTTGGGTTGCCCGAAGAGGATGGGACATCTGCTGGAGGAGGCACGGAGTCTGAAATAAAGCTGTTGAGGAAGGGCATTAGATCGATGAAGTTCGAGGAGCTTGGCGTTGAGTTTCCTCTCGGTGGCAGGAGTCGGGTCACGTTTCAGTTGGGTGTATGTTGGGGTGTGAAGGATGTCTTGTATCTTTTGTTCGTATTGTGTTTTGTCCATGACGACCGTGGCGTTGCCTTTGTCTGCTTGAATGATATGGATGGATGCGTTGCTTTGTAGAGTCTTCACCGCTGTTCGTTCTTCTTTGTTGAGGTTGGGCTGCGGTGGCTTGGCTGTGGAGAGAGCTTGAGTAACAAGGAGTCTAATGTTGTCGGCTGCGGCTTTGTTCAGGTATCTGAGCTTGGGTTCCGTTTGTTGTATGATTTCTGTGAAAGGAATCTTCTTGGGTGGTGTTGCGAAGTTAAGCCCAAGGGATAACACGTTGTGTTCGGCTTGTGTGAGGTTGTGCTGGCTTAAATTGACAACGGTGTTACGGGCGGCGGGCGGCTTGTCTCGTGTGTATGTATGGGTGTGGCTGTTATGTAGTGTGTTGAACTTCCGTATCTGCTTCTCTCTGGTGCGAAGAAATGTGGTCCTTGCTGTGTGAGAGTTGAAGGTCTGTATCTTCTGGAGGTCAGCAGGATGTAGTGTTTGTGACAAGTGTGTTTGTGAGGTGTTGATTTGTTGATCGATTGTGTGAAGTTCTTGTCGAGTGTGGGCTATGCGTTCTCTGGTGAGGGAGAGGCCTGCTTGGTGAAGAATACGTCGAGCACGTGGAGTTTGTATGGTTGATTTCAGCTGTAGACCAGGAGGGATGATACTGTGATCTCGGCATCTTTTCAGAAAGGTGAGATGATTGGAGAGTTTAGATTGTTTGACTAGGTTCCGTTGAAGTAGGCGAGAAGATCGTTGCGTTTGCTCCCCGTAGAGCTCGGTTATGTGTTGTTTGAAGGTTTGCATGGTGAAGTTAATTAGGAAGAAAGATTTGCGGTGACACCATGTGTATGTAGTCCTTAACCGGATCGTTGTTTGGCAGAAGAGCCTAGAAAGAGGAGAAACGAAGAGGGAAGCGACATATGGGGGTTGTGAGGAGGGCAAAAAGTGAAGAGTGGGAGACAGTAATGGGCTAGAAGTTGAAGTTGCACTAGTGGAGACAGTAGAGAAAGGAACACAGAGAGTGGTAAGGAAGAATAGTGTGAGAATCAAGTAAGATGTTCGGACATCGTTAGAAGAGGAAAGATGAAATAGAGGGGAAGAGGAAGAGGAAGGAGTTGAATGCTGGAGAATCATGGAGATAGGGGAGAGCAGTGAAGATTCATGAAACCAAGAGGAGAACGAAGTCGGCGAACAGCTAGTGTGGATCCTAGAATTAAATGCTGCGGAGGAGAAGAAGAAAAAAAAAAAATTGGAGACGAAATCGATGACAGTTAAATCCTGAAAAGGTTCCTGTGGGAGAAATGCAAAAATAAGAAATTAAAATAAAGTTAAAGTGTAGACCTGAGGAGAGAAGGCAAGAGAAATAACCTGTAAAGAAATGTGTAAATTAAAACTAGTGGTCCTGAAAAGGACCGTTGGGTTGTATGGAAGGAAGAAATAAAAAGAAAAAGAAGAAAAAAGAAGAGAACAGAAAAGAAAAGATAAGTAGTGTAGAAACAGACAAAAGTGTAAGAGAGAGAGAGAGAGAGAGAGGAAAGAGAAATGAAACAATGAGTAAAGGCGCTGGTAAAAGTAGAGCAAGAAGTCTAGTTATAAGAATAACTAGGAGAACCGAGGAACTTGACGTTTCGGGCAGGTTGACTGTCCTTCGTCAGAAGTGAGGCGTGATCGGAGAAGAGGCGGGCTATGTATGGAGAATGCGGACCTAGATGGAAGAGGTCGGTCGAGGCGGGCTCGCAGGTGGGCTGAGCGTCGGCTGTTGGTGGAGTGTTGCGGTCGTTGATGCGTTCTATTGTTCTTGGAGTGTGTTGATGGCGGAGTACATCTGTGAGGGCGAACTTGGCTGTTGGTAGGTCGTGGCTGGAGATTGGAGTCCGGGTTAGTAGATAGGGTGGGAGCCGGTGGTGTGGATGAATTGTGTCGGTGAGGGCGTCTTCTGGAACCAGCGATGGGTGTGGTCGTGAGTGGAAGGCGCGGTTGACGTCGTGGGCGCTGTTGTGAAAAGGTGGGGGAAGAGATATGAGAGGAAGAAGTAGAAGGGGGAATGTGCTGTGGAGAGAGTGTGTTGTTGTTGTCATTGTTGCTGTTTGATTGTTTGTTGATGAGAGGAAGCCAGATGTTGTTGATTTGGAGTCCAGTATCCTGGACTCCAAATCTTTGTGTGCACTCACACAAAGACAAGCACCCCAAACACAAACAACCAGGTGTCTACCGTATCCCATGCGAATGCGGCAAAGTCTACATAGGTGAAACAGGGAGATCGCTAGAGACCAGACTGAAAGAACACAAAACATGCTACAGACGTTCGGAATGGGAAAAGTCAGCCATCGTGAAACACGCTCAACAGTCGGAACATCGCATCAACTGGGAAGTCAGCAAACTCATCACATCCATCAAAAACTGGAACACACGACGCATCAGAGAAGCCATAGAAATTCACACACACGACACTGTTACACAGGATACTGGACTCCAAATCAACAACATCTGGCTTCCTCTCATCAACAAACAATCAAACAGCAACAATGACAACAACAACACACTCTCTCCACAGCACATTCCCCCTTCTACTTCTTCCTCTCATATCTCTTCCCCCACCTTTTCACAACAGCGCCCACGACGTCAACCGCGCCTTCCACTCACGACCACACCCATCGCTGGTTCCAGAAGACGCCCTCACCGACACAATTCATCCACACCACCGGCTCCCACCCCATCTACTAACCCGGACTCCAATCTCCAGCCACGACCTACCAACAGCCAAGTTCGCCCTCACAGATGTACTCCGCCATCAACACACTCCAAGAACAATAGAACGCATCAACGACCGCAACACTCCACCAACAGCCGACGCTCAGCCCGCCTGCGAGCCCGCCTCGACCGACCTCTTCCATCTAGGTCCGCATTCTCCATACATAGCCCGCCTCTTCTCCGATCACGCCTCACTTCTGACGAAGGACAGTCAACCTGCCCGAAACGTCAAGTTCCTCGGTTCTCCTAGTTATTCTTATAACTAGACTTCTTGCTCTACTTTTACCAGCGCCTTTACTCATTGTTTCATTTCTCTTTCCTCTCTCTCTCTCTCTCTCTCTTACACTTTTGTCTGTTTCTACACTACTGTTAGTTCAATATCAGGCAAAATAAGGACTATTCAGACGGTAGTTACTGTTTACTGTTTACTCATGTTCTCAGGCTTTCATATCAACGTTGTGCATACGTCTGTATGCATTACATGTGACATCGATAGTGATATCGATAGTTGTGTGATCGGGATCGCATATTCCCATAACATCTCCCTTTCTCAAAAGAAAAAATCTCAATCTTTTGTCTTACATTTCTTCCCGTTTTATTATGTTATGTTTTGGTGGGTTTTTTTTTTTTTTTTCCGATTGAGAATGTCATGATCCCAACCACATTACAATTTGACAAAACATAATAAACAAATAAAATATTCAAACAGAGTCTAAATATTATATTGTCCTCTTTTTTTTTTCCATGTCCTTTTTGACTAATAACTATTTGTTTATCTATCTGAGCTATGTGAACTTGTGCTGTTCTATCTATTAAATGCTGTAGACTCCATGTGAGTCATCCTAAAGTAAAAGAAACTGTGTTTAAAATGTGAATCCTAGTGATACATACTTTCCAGATTTAAATCTCCAAAAAAAAGAAAAAGTTCCAGTTGCATAATGCTGAAAATGATATTTTTTTTTCGACTCCTTTTGGCTTCCTAAACAAAACACAGAGGTAATTTGATGGCATGGATTTCCTTCCAATGCTTGATAAAAAACAAACAAATTTCGTAGGTGTTGCTAAATAACACATGCTTCTTTTGGTGCTGCCAAATTCAGAGCATAAATGTCTCCTTTGACATTTTATCATATAAATGTCTACTTTGGCATTTTGTTTACATTTATGAACATAAAAATGTCTACTTTGACATTTTATCAAATAAATGCCTACTTTGGCATATTGTATACATTTATCAACATAAAAATGTCTACTTTGGGTTTCCTCTATTCATGTGAATACAAGTTTGTTTTTGTTTTTTGTTTTTTGTTTTTTTGATGATGATGATATCCTCATTTGTGACACTTTCATTAAAGTTCAAAGTTCAATGTTCAATGTTCAATAGCACTTGTTCCTTTGCTTGCTATCCATCAGTCATAATGCTATTTCTCTTCTAATGTAAGCTACTGATTAATTAACACACAAAATCCTTGAACTTTGCTGGCATCTGGATGTTGCTCCTGGTTCTTGTTGATCTGTTGCTACCGCTACCGCTAGGCCCGTTCTGATGCTGCTGAATGTCACGCGATGGTGTTGTCATGCGAGCTGGTCTGCTCGCTGGAGCTGCTCTATCCGGCGTCTTGGGCTCTGCTCCCGTTGTGACGGCGGCATAGGTAGGACTTTGCTGCTCTGCTTCCTTGCTGGGCTGAGGTTGATGTTCTCGTTGAGGAATACTTAGCGGTGCAGTATGAGCCGGTTTTGAGGGAGGCTCACACGATGACCTCAGGAATTTCCGGTTCCTCCTCAACTGCTGCCCAGTGTCAGTCTCGACCAGGTAGGACCTTGGCCCGACCTTCTCCTTGCAGACTCCTAGTCTCCACTCCAGGCCTTGATGTTTTGGTTGGATTCTTACTTTCTCCCCTATCTGGAGTTCAGGAAGGGGTTGTGCCGTTTTGTCATAGTTCTTTTTGGCTATTTTTCTCCTCTGATTGATGCTCTCCTGCACCCCGTCGACTACCTCAGGTTTCAGCAATCCTTCCGGTGTGGGCAAGAGAGTGCTGGTACGCCGTGACATCAGTCGTTGGGCTGGACTACTGCCAGTCTCATTAGGTGTATTCCTCCAGTCAAGTACTGCTAGATACACATCCTGCTTCTCATGTGCTGTTTTTTTCAGGATTTTCTTTGCGGTTTTCACCGCTGACTCCGCTTTCCCATTGCTCTGGCTATGCAATGGTGAGGAGGTGACATGTTCAAACTCCCAGGTTTCCGCGAACTGTTCATATTCTCTGGCGACAAACTGGGGTCCATTGTCAGTGATTACTTTATCAGGCCGACCATGTCGTGCAAAGTGGACTTTTGTGCATTTCACAATTGTTGCTGCTGTTGTGTCCCCTGTAACCTTGTCCACTTCCCAGAAGTCACTGTAGTGGTCCACCGTAATGAGATAATCCTCGTTCTTGTAGGTGAATAGATCTTGTGAAACAATACTCCATGGCCTTGACGGAATACTGTGGGAGAGCATTGGTTCTTTCTGCTGCTTTGCTTGAAAAGCGTTACATGTGCTGCATTGAGTGACTTTTTCCTTCACTTCTCCTTGCATACCCGGCCAAAACAGCACATCTCTGGCTCTCCTGATACAGGCATCCACCCCCAGATGGCTGCTGTGGATTCGGTTTAACATCAGTGGTCGCATTGCTCTAGGGACTATGACCTTCATGCCCTTGTACAGAATCCCATTTTGTGCAGAGATTTCATCTCGAAAGTTGTAGTACTCTCGTATTGCAGTCGGCACCTCGTCTTTGCTATCAGGCCAGCCAGTCATGACCACTGACGTCAGAGTTTGTAGCACAGGATCCCTCAGGGTTTCTTTCTGAAGTTGGATGGATGTGGCATCACTTATGCGGACATATTCTGTCTGGTTGATCTCTTCCAACTCCTTGTAGATATTGTCCTGACTGCCTGTTTCTGGAAGATACGCCCTGCTCAGCCAATCTGCGATTAGCATGTCCTTGCCCGGGCAGTATACAACCTCTACTTGGTATGTCTGTAGCCGCAGCATCATTCTCTGCAAACGTTTCGGTGCATTGTGAATCGCCTTTCTGAATATGGGCACCAAGGGCTTGTGGTCAGTCAGAATCGTCACGTTCCTTCCTTGAATGAATTGGTCGAATTTCTCACAGCTGTAGACGATAGCCAAGCATTCTTTTTCTATCTGGGCATAATTCTGCTCAGTCTTGGTCAAGGCACGAGATGCGAATGTCACAGGTTGCCCATTCTGCAGCAGGGTTGCCCCCAGTCCTTTCTCTGACGCGTCACATTGTATTGTGACTTCTTCCTTGACGTCGTAGTACTTCAGAACTGGTGCCGAAGTCAGCATTTTTCGGAGCTCATTGAGCGTGTCTGTGTGGTCATCGCGCCATTCAAAAAGAACGTCTTTGTCTGTGAGTCGTCGAAGGGGCTCTGCTACGTCCGATAGTCTAGGGAGAAATCGTGCCAGGTACGTTACACTCCCTAGAAGGCGTTGGACACCCTTCTTGTCAGTAGGTATGGGCATTTCAACCACGGCTCGTACTTTGTCTGGATCTGGTTTGAGTCCTTCGCTAGTCAGGAGATGACCCATGTATGGTACCTCATCCATGCTTAGACGCAGCTTTTTCTTGTTGAGTTTCAGCTGGACTTGCCGTGCCCTTTCCAGGAACTCTCTCAGGTTCTGATCGTGGTCTGCCATGGCCTCCTCTAGTGTGTCACCACTGCCGTACACCAGGAAGTCATCTGCTATCACTTCCACTCCATTGAGACCCTCAATAATCTCGTGCTGGCGTCTCTGAAATTCTTCCGGCGCTGTTGATATACCGAATGGCATGCGGGTCCATCTGTATCGGCCGAAGGGTGTTGCGAAGGTTGTGAGGAAGCTGCTCCTTTCGGTCAGTTTCACTTGCCAAAACCCATCTTTTGCGTCCAGGACCGAAAAGACTTTGGCATTCGACAGCTTTGGCAAGACATCATCCATAGTTGGCATGAGGTAATGAGGTCGTTTGAGGGCTCTGTTTAAATCACGCGGGTCAATGCAGATCCTCATCTTGCCCGGCTTCCTTACAATGACTGTGTTGCTCACCCAATCAGTGGGTTGGGATACTTTTTTCACTATACCCCTGTTTTCTAGCTCATCTAGCTTCTGTTTGAGTTCAGGTTTCAAGGCTACTGCGACCTTCCTTGCCAAATTCTTGACGGGCACGATTGTGTCATCCACAGTCATGTCATACTCGCCAGGGAGACTTCCAAGTCCTTCAAAGACATCACTGTATTCGTCGATGATTGCTTGTGGGGGTTTTCTTTCTTTCAGCTGGTTGACCTCATTCAGAGCATTGCCTGCTTTGACATATATCAGGCCCATTTCCAGCGATGTCTTGCTTGATAAGAGTGGCATTTGATTTGTTTCTACGACCTTGAAAGCCACTTCCTGCTCCCTGTCGTCATGTTGGCATGTGAGCGTACATTCCCCTCTGACTGGTATGGTTCGGCCATCATAGAGTCTTATCTTAGATCTAGTTGTTTCAAGCTGTGGTTGACCAGAATTTTCAATTTCACAGAGTTTCTCGAATGAAAGCACATTGCATGTAGCTCCTGTGTCAATTTGGCATTCCATGGTATGCTCACGGTTCTGGAGCTTCACCGTGATGGGGACTGTCAATTTCCTTCCACCATTTTTAATGTTCAATGTCCCTACTTCCTCCAAGGCAAAGGTCTCATCGTCACTGCTTTCGTAAGAGTTGTTCTCATCTACCTGATGTAGGGATGCTGGTTTGCCTCTGGCCATGCACACATTCTGGAAGTGGTTTGGCTTGCCACACTTGTTACAGGTTTTCCCATAAGCTGGGCATTTTTCTTTATGTTTCTCATGATTGCCTCCGCAGTATCTGCAGTTTCCTTTCTGATTGTGTGTGCCTTTCTTCTGGCCTTTTCCTCTCTCTTTCCAGTGCTTGCTCTGTGTATGAGACTGCTTTTGGTTGTAGCGCCCTTTTCCAGTGTTGTGCCTCTCTTTTCCTTTAGATTTGTGCGCAAAATGCACATTCTCCTCTCCTTTAACTACTTTGAGTTGTTGCTGTGCAGCTTCACTGACCTCTAATGTAGCAATGGCCTTCCTAAGGTCACATACCGGGGCTTGCTCCCTAAACAGTCTTGCCTGCGCCTGTTTGTCCTTGCAGCCCAGGACTAATCTGTCCCTGATCATTTCTTCTTGTAGGTTCCCAAATTTGCATGGTTCGCTTAATTTCCTCAAGCGTACTACAAATTGATCTATTGTTTCATTTTGCTGTTGGTTGGCGCTGTGAAAGATGTAGCGATCATAGAGAACATTCCTTGCTGGTGCAAAATGTTCGGTAAGCTTTGTCAGGATTGAGTCTGGATTTTTTGCCTGTTCTTCAGTCAGAGCTAGAGACATCAGCCTTTCTTTACATTCTTGCCCCATTATTGCTCGAAGTGTAGCTACTTGTATTTCCCGAGACTTCTTATTCAATTCTGTGGCCACACAATAGTCGGTCCACGATTCTTTGAAGACCTTCCAATTCGTTTCGAGATCGCCCCTGCAGCTCATCGGCTGAGGCGGTGGTATCTGACATGTCGCCATTTTCAACAGGTGGGACTACAGCGGTAGATTTAAGCAAATTCTACTCACGTATCGGCTGCAGCAGACTTGGGTTCCGGCGTTGTGAGCACCTCTTCTCAGTCAAATTTTCCCTTGCATGACATGGCAGATGTCCGTTGCACGGGATCCCACTCAAGCTGACACCATGTTAGTTCAATATCAGGCAAAATAAGGACTATTCAGACGGTAGTTACTGTTTACTGTTTACTCATGTTCTCAGGCTTTCATATCAACGTTGTGCATACGTCTGTATGCATTACATGTGACATCGATAGTGATATCGATAGTTGTGTGATCGGGATCGCATATTCCCATAACAACTACTTATCTTTTCTTTTCTGTTCTCTTCTTTTTTCTTCTTTTTCTTTTTATTTCTTCCTTCCATACAACCCAACGGTCCTTTTCAGGACCACTAGTTTTAATTTACACATTTCTTTACAGGTTATTTCTCTTGCCTTCTCTCCTCAGGTCTACACTTTAACTTTATTTTAATTTCTTATTTTTGCATTTCTCCCACAGGAACCTTTTCAGGATTTAACTGTCATCGATTTCGTCTCCAATTTTTTTTTTTCTTCTTCTCCTCCGCAGCATTTAATTCTAGGATCCACACTAGCTGTTCGCCGACTTCGTTCTCCTCTTGGTTTCATGAATCTTCACTGCTCTCCCCTATCTCCATGATTCTCCAGCATTCAACTCCTTCCTCTTCCTCTTCCCCTCTATTTCATCTTTCCTCTTCTAACGATGTCCGAACATCTTACTTGATTCTCACACTATTCTTCCTTACCACTCTCTGTGTTCCTTTCTCTACTGTCTCCACTAGTGCAACTTCAACTTCTAGCCCATTACTGTCTCCCACTCTTCACTTTTTGCCCTCCTCACAACCCCCATATGTCGCTTCCCTCTTCGTTTCTCCTCTTTCTAGGCTCTTCTGCCAAACAACGATCCGGTTAAGGACTACATACACATGGTGTCACCGCAAATCTTTCTTCCTAATTAACTTCACCATGCAAACCTTCAAACAACACAATACAATACTGATCTTGGTATGTAAGTGTGTTGTGTGTTGTATGTGTCATGTGACAAGGTTCTCTTTCAACACACGTGGAGCTCAAAATAATGGAAACTTCTACCTCAATTTGAAATAGACGTTTATTGCATTATGGCACCATTGCCACTTTAACCAAATGTACATCACACATAACATGGTGTGTAAATAATTTGTTTATAACACTTTACATGATTGTGTACAATACAAAAGTTAATACATAATAAGCATGTGATAGTAAGAAGAAATCACCCAAACATGTTGTTTCAAATGTAAGCGAACATAGTACATGGAGCAGAATCTCGGCAAAATTTCAAACATAAATATGAAAATAAGTGAAAATTCACAACCATTTGAATGTTAGTGCCTGTTCTGTATTTGATTTTATTACTGGTATGGTATGCCATTATATGGGCTAATACAGTGAAACCCCGTTATAACGAGGTCCGTGGGACCGGCGATATTACCTCGTTATAACCGGTACCTCGTTATAACCGTACGCATCAAAAACAAAGAAAAACATAAGCACGACGTCATAATAATACCCAACAATGAAAGTTGAGAACATCCTTTGCGTTGTTATTACACAATTATGGATCATTATTATCGAGAGAATAAAGGGAAATTATTTGTGAATTAGGCGAAAAAGTCGGGATTGAAATAGGTTAATTCTTTATTTTTCTTCCGAAAATCTCTTCGCATAATAGTGCACGTTATGTTCTTGAGAAGCATAGGCCTATATTATATTAAAATCACATTGTATAAAATGCGTTGTTTACCGTAACTTGCGAGGTATTTTTACGCTGTTGGTGTCAAGCAGGAATGCGATAATTTCATGAATCATTTCGGCTGTATTCTTATACAATGTATGATCGTTGCGCCCGAAAGGATTAAAATGCGTTGTTTATTTTCTTCCGAAAATCTCTTCGCGTTTTGTACATCCGTTCTTGAAAAATAAGCGACAGGATTGAATTTAGAAGGTTGTGATCCTTTTTACGCAGATCTGTTCCTCATAGACCATTCTGAAAGAAAGAAAATCTTCATTGTGAAATGCGTTGTTAAAATTGTGATAATGAACAAACCCAGATCTACTTAAATTGTTAAATGCGTTTGTTTCTTTTTCTGGACAACGACTAAGTAGCTTAACATGCGTTATTCCACTATTTTTGCGTTATTCAACTATTTTTACGCTACTGTCAACCGGCGAGATCGCGATGATTTCAGAGTAACATTCGTGCGTCGTTTAGCGTAACTTGAGGGGTATTTTTACGCTGTTGGTGCCCAGCGGGAATGCGATGATTTCATGAATCATTTCGGCTGTAATCTTATATAATGTATGTTCGTTGCACCCGAAGGGTTTAAAGATGCGTTGTTCATTTTCTTCCGAAAATCTCTTCGCGTTTTGTACATCCGTGCTCGAAAAATAAGCGACAGGATTGAATTTAGAAGGTTGTGATCCTTTTTACGCAAATCTGTTACTCGTAGACCATTTTGAAAGAAAGATTGTCTAATCTTAATTGGGAAATGCGTTGTTAAAATTGTGATAATGAACAAACCCAGATCTATTCAAATTGTTAAATACGTGTGTTTCTTCTTCTGAACACCGATTAAGTAGCTAAACATGCTTTATTCAACTATATTTTTACGCTACTGTCATCCGGCGAGATCGCGAGATTTCAGAGTAACATTCGTGCGTCGTTTACCGTGAACTTGCGAGGTTATTTTACGCTGTTGGTGCCCAGCGGGAATGCGATGATTTCATGAATTATTTCGGCTGCAATCTCATACAATGTATTATCGTTGCGCCCGAAAGGATTAAAGATGCGTTCTTTATCATCTGCCGAAAATCCCTTCGCATTGTATCCATCCGTTCTTAAGAAAATTGCGACAGGATTGCGTTATTCAACTATTTTTACGCTACTGTCACCAGGCGAGATCGCGATTTCATTAATTATTTCGGCTATAATCATACACTCGTATTTGCTAACAAGCAAAAGAACTGAAGTCGGGACTACAAATGGAAAGGATAATGTTGAGTTGAACACGCATTCCAATTTCCATATTTGCCACGAGTGTCGCTACATGAAAAGTTTTTGAGTGCGTTATCTTTTTTCCCTTGTTGCGCTGTGGTCTGACCTATAACATTACGCACGCGTGTGATCTCGCGAAAAAGAAAATCGAGTGATTATGTTTAATAATTTAGTAGGAACATCGAATGGTATTAATGTGTTGTTTTTTGCGTGGTTTAGAAGAAAACATGGAAGGAATTGTTCTCTGCAAAACGTGAAAAAGACATGGATAGCGTGAATTCAATTTTCAATGTTTCATTTGTCTCGTGTTTGAAAAGCGGCAAGTCAACAAATGGTACCTCGTTATATCCAATCAAATTTCTTATGTTTTTCTTTATCATGATGCGCCGAAAAAGTCCTCGTTATAACCGGAATCTCGTTTTAACCGAACTCGTTGTAACCGATTCGTTCTGCCATAGGTTTACACGCAAAGGAAAACGGGACCGACGCGATCACCTCGTTATAAGCGGTTCCTCGTTATAACCGAACTCGTTATAACGGGGTTTCACTGTACAATTGGCAGAGTTCCATGACCATGATACTTCCTATGCAATACAGTCAGCTTCCATTCCAATGAAGTCCTCGGGACAGGTAGTTCTCTTTCGTCACATCAAAATTTTGTTATACCTGAACAAATAGAGTACAGTACTTTATATGAAGAAATATTGATGATAATTTTGGAACCTGAATTTTCATTTCGTTGTTACCAGAATTTTGTAGCAACTGTGCTTGTTATAACAGGAAAGCACTGTACAATGTACCACAAGTATACCAAATTCTTGTTACGACGAAGTATAAATTCAGGTCGCAAAATCATCACCTAGTTTTATACACTTAACTGTTCAGCTACAACGAAAGTTTGATATAATGAAAGAAAGCCACTGGTCCCGAGGACTTCATTATAACGGAAGTGCACTATACACCATTTTGTGAAAATCCAGGGATGACGGTTCCAAGGTATGAGATCGAAATCTAGTTGATTTGTTTCTTTCTCTTTTAAAACCTTCAATCTCTCTTTTGTTTGAACATAAAAATTACCTTGAAAAGTCCAAGAACACATCAAGCCTGGAGGAACCTCCACAGATCAAAAGCAGACAAGGCAGGACAAGAAAGGAACAAAGTTAATTTGTAGCATTTGTGGTTAGGTACACATTTGACACAATTGTATTATTTCAGCATTAGAACATGTAATGTTCCACGTGAATCATATCTACTTCAATGCACATGAAAGATCCTTTAATGTGTTTAAGCAAATGAAAGGAAATAAAACATTTTATGTCCTATCGTTATACACGTACCTATTTGTCACATAAGCTAATGGCTAAATTGCACTATTTTGATACTAGATGCGGACCTTCAACATCTGTTAAGGCTTACAAAAGACTTGACCAAAAGATCGGTCTGTAACTGGTCGTCGGGGATATATTCCGCAGAGACTGCATGTGGCTTCACGGAATCCCAAGGGGAACCGATAAAGTCAAAAGAATGATAAAAGACTCCTCTGGACGGACAGATTTTTCTGTCTAACAAAGGATTAACAGTATCATAATCAGACATGAAACATGCATGGTATTTGGCACAACAGGCTTACAACCATGATTATTAAACATTAATTGGGTGTCCAATCAATGTTTCCTTTGTAAAAGAAATGGCTTTGGCTGCAAACTGAGGGCCAGTACATGTGCTTCTGTGCTTTCACAAATAAACAGCATGTAAATGCAACTTATTTACTGCAGAAAAATCAGATTCTGCAGGCTTGTCATTGAGGAAATAACAAGACCTATAGTTAGCATAATGGATGGCTAGTTTTAGTTGATTTTCAAAGATCAGTTATGCATGTCTCTTTCCTCGAGTAAGACAACTCAATAGCCATTTTCCCATGTATTAAGCCTTTGGTGCATGATATGTGAACAGAACCCTTAGTCCCATATATATGTAGAGAGAGAGAGAGAGAGAGAGATCTAGATGAAAGTTTACAAAATATGCAATCACATGTCAGCACTCTTCATGCAGTCAATATCACAGCTTTACTTACAATGGCACGCTTGTGCCTTGGTGCAATTTGCTTGAAATTCTTTGGCATCTACAAATACATGGCACAACACGTGATATTCGCAGCTTTCTAAACTGTATTATCTCTGTACCACAGTGCATGATGTGGATGGCCATTTCATAATCCCTATATGACGATAAAATCACCCTCAGACCAATCTTAATAGATCCAACAGAATCCAGGCCACTGTTAGCTGTCCCCCACATGGCATTGACCACACAACGACACATCTGGAGTCGATCTTTGACATGCGAGCCTTTTCTCTCCTCTACTTGAATCAAACTCTGTCAGAGCCAAGGATCCTACAAAAGGCTCAAAATAATGTAATGATGTAGACTTGGTAAAGGCAAGTGGCATGTCTCTGGTCACAATCCCGGCATTCCTCCTATATCTCCTTGCCATGAATAGCCAGCTGTTGGGTTCCAGGAGATATTCAAAATGATCTTGTTCCTACACCAGTCTTGACCACTTCTCATTGATGTGGGACAATGGTGTGCACCATGCACTCCCTCTGAAGCGGGAGACCAGTCCTGGCTAACAGTGTAAACATGATAACCCCATCTAAAGGTTCATCCAACACAGAAACAAATTTTTTTTTTCCCCTGCATGTGTGAACAAACTCCAATATCAAAGCCAGTCCACAGAATGAGATGACTACCAGTCTACCCTTTGATCAAGATGGCATTATGATGATGATGATGGTGATGATGATGGTGATGATGATGATGACATAGAGGTGAATGTTGATAATAAAAATGATGAGGGTGATCACTTATTCAATAACAATGACACAGGAGGACCAAGATTATAATGATATTGATAGTGACAATATGACAATGTGACAATGCTAATGACAGGCCTATAATGACATTGATGATGATGATGGTGGCGATGACCACGACAATGACGACGATGATAGTGATGACTGGTCATGAGTCAAGTATGACAGTGGCAACATAAAAAAAAAATGACTGACAATGACAATGGCTGAGAAAAATGACTGGTTATGTGTGAAGCAGGAAAATCACTAGAAAACCTCCAAGAGATTGGTAGGGTTCGTCTACCAGTTGGGAATGTCCGAAGAACCATGTCCACACCTTTGTCCACTACTATTGGCTATTTCACTCCATCACTTAGAATCGTCCTGGAGATGGGTTGACTTGTTGGCTCAGCAGTTGTCCTAACTTCTCCTCTTTCACCCTTCTCATGTGTAACAACTGAACAAGGAAATAACATAAAACAGACAAAAAAAATTACTGTACAAAGATATCTTTTTTTTTTCTTTTGACAGATATTCAACAGATTCATAATTATTGTCTGATAGAGGAGTTATGTCTATTGCAGTTGTAAGACTGACACAACAAAGCTCCATAATACTGTCATACACTACACAAGAATGCCATGCCATTTTACTGTTTATGTCATATCGTCTCTGGAATGACAAGACCTTGTACAAGCGTATCTCAAATTTTGGTGAAAATGACTTTTTTGGATTAATGGCCAGATAATCAGTTAAGTGACATCCTTTCCAAATCCTAGCTGTCTTACCCCAGAAATGAAGCAACCACAGCATGTCTGAGGAAAGGCTATCCTATTTGATATAGTGCTTTGGCTGCCATTTTTTATTCTGTTATTTATTTATTTATCTATCTATCTATCTATCTATCTATCTATCTATCTATCTATCTATCTATCTATCTATCTATTTATTTATTTATTTATTTATTTATTTATTTATTTATTTATTTATTTATTTATTTTTTAGCTCTCCTAAACATTTGACATTTTTTAAATAAAAGGTCACTTCTTGGTAGTGTGACACACAGACAGTTGTCCTGCATGTTTTTGTATTTACTACAAGTTTCAGTTTTTGAAAGCTTCTACTCAAACATACAAGTATACAAGTTAAAGAGGCAATTTGTCATCTAAGTTATTATGGCATCCACTATTTAGATATTGTGGTAGGCATCTGCAGGGGAAAGTTTGTGAAGAGAAATTGTGCATTAAAAAAGAAAAATTGTCGAAAGAAATTGCGGAGAGAAATCAAGGAAAGAAGTTGTGTGGGGGAAAAAAAAAACCACCCTTATCGTTTGACATGACACTCACCCTCCTCAGTTCGCTGAACTGTTTCAAGAATTCCTCTAGGTTTATCTTGTCGTTGGTGAATCTTTCTGCCAGGTCATCTGACAAGTGCTCGGCATCCGCTGCAGACACTCTCATGTTGTCATGGAGATGGTGGAGGGAACAGTGCTGGAATGACAGACAACATTGAAAAACGTGCATAAACACTACTGTACGAGCTGAAATTTTCGCGTACAGATATTTTCGCGAATTGCTACTAGGAGGACATTTTCACGTGTTGTTAATTTCGCGATTGCGAGGTCTAACTGTACTTATCTATTCGCACGTTGTTATTTTCGCGTGCTGTTATTTTCGCGGTTCAAAGGCGATTCGCGAAATTCACGAAAATAAAACCACCGCGAAAATTTCAGCTTGTACAGTATCTGTTTCCCCACCAGTTGACTTGCTTACAAGGCCTATATAAAAGCAAAGCCATATTACCTGAACAGTCAGGTAAGCAGAATGACATTTGCTGCTATGGTAATTTTCCCATCTTCATCAACACAGATAAATTTAGCTTAACTAATCTATTCACATTTTTTACTTCCACCAAGAAAGGAGGTAATGTTTTCATATTGGCATTGGTTTGCTTGTTAGTTAATTTGTTTGTCTGTGTGTGTGCAAAATAACTCAAAAAATTGTAAATGGATTTGGATGAAACTTACAGGAAAGGTTGAGAATGACACAAGGAACAGATCGTTAAATTCTGGTAGTGATCCACAAATTTTTATGGATTTAATGAAGGACTTCTGATATTTTGGCAGGTAGGGCCAATGAACTTTGCATATTTTTTTAGATCAGCATATGCGCACCGCAGTGCAAGCTCTAGTTTCTGCTAAGGAGAGACGCTGCACAGCTGGACGTTGATGACGTGTAACAAAAGGCTTCTACACTGGGAAATCAGGCAATTTTCGGCATGCATACATACGGGTGGAAATCACTGATCTCTTTGGAAGAACAAGATAAGTGGTGGAAATGAGCTGCTTTGCGGAGGTCTGTGCTCTCAGAGTGATTTTAGTCTAATCTGATTTTTAATTCATTATTTAATAAATCACTTGATTTGTAAGCAAATCAATTATTAGTCTATCTAATCGTTTGTATACATACATAGCTATTGGACTATTTGATGCAGGACATACCTAAAATGAGAAAAAGAAATGGGAAAAATGTTCAATGTTCAATGTTCAAGTGGAGATTGATGAATTCATCCAATTTTACTGGTTAAAGAAAAGACATCTGTCCATATTCTTCCCCTAGGTTACATATACAGGAAAACTCCAATACAATGACCTCGCTTAAAATGTGGTACCACTTTTAGCAAAGGTGAATTCAGCTGTCCCCATTGTCGATTACAGTATTTAGCTGGCCTCTTTCTAAACATTTACAACAAGATATAGGTAATAATGAGTTTAATTTGGCAATAGCAGCAGCCTCATAACAGGGTTTCCCCTGTACTACGTACAAGCTTACCTCATTTAAACGTTGTTGTTGGAGACAGTTCATGTCAAATTTGTTCTTTAGCTCTGTCCTCGTCCTCACTCTTTCTTCCAGATCTCGCCGAAGTGCCTCAACTCTGGGCTGGTAACTCAAGTTAATTTCTACAGATGTCACAAAAAAAAAAGAAGAATTTGAACAATAGATGGTTTTCTTATAAGTCTAGACATTGTGACATGAATACCTGTTTGTCACAAAACCACTTTTTTGTTTGTTTGATTTGCATCTTTTTATTATAATTTTATCATTATTCATTGATGGTGTTTTTTATATGGTCAAATAAAAACTTGTCTGACACTTGGGTCCTACTTCGGTTGGGTACCACTGTTTACTTCGACTGCAGAATCGTACAAACAAAAATTTTGAATTGCTAAATTTATAACTGATTATCAATCTGGCAACATATTTTAAGAGTGAAAAATGTATGTCTCAGATTTGAGATTCATTCCTGATCTTGTACAAATTTAATGAATGTATCGAATTCAATCTTAACTTTTTTTTTCCACTGTGTGATGTGTCGATAAATTTAGAGATGCTAATTCAATCGTGACAAAATGATAATTCCTGCAGAAATGTTCTGTTGTGACTTGATGGGTTCTGAGTCATCCTCCCTATGACCCGAATCAAGACTCACCAGCAATCTCCTCACAGGACCGGTAGAGCTGGGCGCGGTCAGCCAGCATCCTCTGGATCTGGGGAAGCTTCTGGAAGATGGCATCCAGCTCCTCGTCGTCACTCAGGAGCGCCTCCAGCTGATCCTGGCTGAGGTCCTTGAGGACGTCGTCGAAAGACAGCGGGATGAGGGGCATGGAGTAGGCGTGTCCATTTTGCTGCACAAGAAATGCAGTGCATCAGATACGAAAGACACCATTGAGTGCGATATCAAAAGATAATAAAACACATCTCTCCCAGCATGAGATCTTTCTCCACATCAAAATTATTTTATCAACTGGCAACTCATAAATATGTACACCCTGGGAAAGTAATTCTTACATACACACAGTCAACTCTGCACAAGTCAAAACTTATGGGACTTGAGAATATACTTTGACTTAATTAGTTGTACAAACCCGCGCTTCTCAATTTTTTTTTTTTTTCAGCCCGAGGCCCACTTTGGCTCCTACAAATTTCTTTGAGGCCAAGTTAGATCAATCATTAATCTTTTTTATTTAATTTTTGGTCGAAAATTGCGGCCCATCTAAGAGAGTTTCATGGCCCACTGATTGAGAAGCACAGGTGTAAACCACATCCTGTTTATACTTACCAGGTAAAGCCACATATGCTCTATGTTCATAATTAGACGATTGTTGGCCAGTTTTCATTGAAAGAGCAACTTAACATACAGACTGAGAATATTGTACTCCCAAAATTCTGCAAATCTTTCTGTGTAGTCTGCAAACATCCAGAAAGAGATAAACTTACCAGCCCTCTAATGCTGGACATACCAGGCACCGGCATGTTGGGTTCTACGATAGGCAACACAGGTTCATGCATGGAACCATTCACTGCACTGGGAGTCGTTGATGACAAGGCCTGTGATGCCATGGTGGTGGTCGACGACGAGGGAATTGATGTGGCTGATGGAAAAGAAGGTACCGGTTGCTGCGATAGGGCTTGTGTCTGCGAAGGGAACTGGCTGGGTACGGGGAATCCCGAAGAGCCAGAGTGGGGGGTGGGCATCTGCATGTGTTGGGGGTTGTGATGAGAGTGGGGCGGGGCTGGTTGGAAGGGTCCCTGGGGCCCCACTGACTGTTGAAGAGGAGGAAGCTGCTGGGGTGAAGTCGATGGCTGGGGTATGAAGTGCTGGTACTGGGGAACTGCTGGCATGGGCCTCCTGCAAGTCAGAGCATCAGGCATCACAGCAAAATGACAATTTTAGATTCAATGATTTATTATTTGAGTGGATGCACTGGTCTGTCACTGTGAACACCTGTAAACATGACTCAGATTTGAAGGTAAGCCGCGGAAAGTGTTTTCATATCACGAAAGATTTATTATGGAGGCATTTAAGTATAGTGTCATGCAGTACATTTAACTGAGCAACTAATGGAACTATTTGGAGAGGAGAGCTACTCATAGTCAGATTTGCTTTGATATCTAGAGTAAAATCAAACACATGGGACCATAAAAGTTTCATTAAAACTTGACATAAAGGTAAGTTATGGAATTTTTGAGTTTCATGTGTTTTCATGAAGCAGACCACAATCACATGTTCAAACAACTCTCCCACTAGTCTGTACAAAATTTATATAAAATCATTTGTCTTGTCAATGCCATTTGAGAGACAATTAACATCTCTCTCTTACAGTCTAATTGCTTTATATTGATGAAACTATGGAACAATATGATAAGCATATACATTCCTCATCATGAACGCATGTCATAAAGGGTGCTTTCGAGCGCTCTAAAGCGAACCAAAGCGAACTGAACTAAAGCGTACCGTACCGTACCATGCCAATTTTGGAGCGTTCAAGCGCTCTGTGGAGAAAGCGTACTCACGAGTTATTTTTAGAAAGGTCACGCTTGTTTGTAGCAAGAATGTCATTCACCCCTGGCGCTTGAACTACTTACAGCTGTCCAGAACAAAGAGAATGATGTTTTTGCATTGTGACGTATGCGCATGACACGCGCATGCTTTACAACGAACTTTTGGTACGCTTTGGTACGCTTTTGGAGCACATCGGGAAGTGGTCCACTTTTGGTTCGGTACAGTACGGTACGGTACACTTTAGGAGCGTTTGAATGCTCCTCTGGCGCGGATACGATACGGTACAGTTCGCTTTAGGAGAGCGCTCGAACGCACCCAAAGATATTTATTTAAGACTTGAATGGGACACTAGAAAGGGTGTGACATCATCATGTCATCTAATTTGCATCTAATTTGCATTTTATGCAACAGAGTCAAAAAAACACTGTTCTCCGAAAACAGGCAAAACTTTACAGTTGCATCTTACTTCTCACTACTGTTTGCTACTGTTTATTTTACTATATCTATGAAAGTTAACTAATACATAACTTCAGCAAATTTTGCCCGTCTGTGGTAGAATATTATTGCTTACTAATCATTCAAAACAGTTTGACTTGCTTTAATTCACCTTTAATGCAAAAACACAGAAACCAAAAAAAAAAAAGTTAAAATACTTTGCTCCATTCAGAGCTTGAATAGAGGGAAACATAGATTAACTCACTGTTGGGGCACGTCTGGCTGTATTAACATTGGCTGCTTGCTGAAGTCTTGGATGAGGGTGTGAATCATTCGGCCAAAGTCTGTCTGGACACTGAACTGCAAGGACAAAGATGCAGAGTACAAGTCCAGGTTTGACCGTCATAAATGGTCATAAATTTGTAATTCCACCTAAGCTACACCTCTTGTAAAGCTGTTGTGATTTTACATTTTGTAATATGTTTACAGTCACTATGTCCTGATGGTGAACTATCAATGGAAAGAAAAGAGTGGGAGTCATCGGAAGACAGCATACAGGTGTATCAATGTTACATGCATACGTAAGAAGGCAAGTCTTCAGTTCTTGTCTATGTCTTTTCACAATAATACTTGCACTCGATCAGAGCAAACAGCTAAAAATAAAAATGCTGGAACAGTTTGCACACCAGTGTTTCACACTGGTGAATGATATTTTGGTTTGCTGTTGAACACTGGACTAACGCCTTCATGTTAGAATTGCTCTGTATTCACACGGCACCATAGTAGAGACTACATGCAAAAAACAACAACAAACTAACGATCTGTCAGTGCTCAAGTCTGTTGTAATCTCTCGTATCTTACATGTAGTGATACTTACATTGACGAGTGGCAGGTATCGGACAACTTTCATGGAGTCATCGAGAAAGCCATGTCTCATTGGCGGAGAGACGGTGATTATTGGCTTGGCTTGAGGAAATTCTGGTGGTAAATAGCTGGTCAAAATAAAGGGAAAAGTAAAGTCCTTTGTCATTTCAGTTGCTAAGCAAAACTCTATGAAGCAGTCATAGAAACATCTTCTAGTCTCTCCTTAAATTTGTAGTTATCACTTACATGTGGTGCATCATCAAATTACTCATATAATGTTGGATATCATAAACAGAAGAAAAATGTGTGAAGAGCCAACTTTGGCAATGTTGGTACCCTTTACAGCTTTCTAAATTTTAATTTGTTTTTTGAACATTTTCCTTGCAATGAAGCAGGACAAATTATATCCCAAATTAAAGCTTAACATCCAATGAATTCATATCTGCCAAAACAAAATGTATTTTCCTAACATTATATGGTTTTCGTGATGATATATAACATATTATGTTCATTGCAATCACTGATCATGACAAAAAGTTCTCATCATTTTCTTCATCATTTTGGATCATCATTATCATGAACATTATTCATACATTCTGTGAAATTTACAATGTATGTACATTTCCCCCTTCCAGATGCAAAATGAATTTGTGAGGGCAACAAGCAATTTTGCAATCTCATAAAATGAAGGCAATGATACCAGTTGCTAATTATGGGTGAAATCTCATTTCATAATTGTTGGGCCATACCTACAACATTTTGCCTCTATGATGAAAGAGGAGACGCATGGTCTCAAAAAGAAAGCTGACAAAAGAAGACTTAACTGGAAACAAAATAAAATTCATTGACACAATGGGGGACAAACAATGAATTATGCAATGTAAAATGAGGAATAGAACGGAGTGGGTGTGTAGGGTAGATACTGTATACGCCGAATATTTCGCGAGGTTTTTATTTTCGCGAATTTCGCGAGTCAGACGCCATTCGTGAAATCAAAGACAATCAAAAATATTGACACTGATCCCGGTGTGAATGTACAACATACGCATGTACACTTCTCCGTTCCAATACAAGACTCCACGATCGCGAATTTAACCACTCGCGAAATTGTCAGGAATTCCCGATTCGTGAAATTTTAGACTTGTGAAATATATGGCGTATACAGTAAGAGTTGAACAGAATATTGTGGGAATTGTAAACATTAAATCCAGAGGGCGGCAACATATTATAGAAGGAGAGAATGTTACAATCAAACAAGGCAATGAACTCACATTGTAAAGGCAACATGGTTGCCGCCACAGGTGAAAGTAACTCTGTACTCTTCGTCCCGCTTCAGTTCCACAACACTGAAAAAGGGGGAAACATAAATATCATCAAATTCTGTATTCATCATTTTTAAAGGAGCATTTTGATGCTGTGGCAGTCAATCTTTAGACTGTCAACATTCCATATAATTAACACTGAATACTAAACTCTGATAATAATATGATGACAGAGTACACTGATGGTTACCTTCTTAAAAATGTGGGAAATTTGACAAAGAAAGGGATCTTTCCTTGCTCACTTCCTACTTCAAATTCTCTCAGGGAAATATCCACTTACATCAGTTTACAATCTCCTCCTTGCAATAGTAATAAGGAAAACAAATTTTCATTTCAGCAAAAGGTAGATATTGGAAAGTTCCCTTTAAGTAAAAAAAAAAAAAAAAAAAGAAGCTTGGTCAAAAGGTGATTCCCTATATTTACAACTGTCAAAAAAAAATAACAAGTTTCATCTTCCTCATAAATTTCTACATCATGAATGAAAATATATACAGCAATATAACTAAATCATTTGATGGAATTTGCCTTTTCTCCTCACTTTGGATTCACATTCTTCAGTGACTCAATTTGCTTGCTCCTCTGGGCCTGAAGGGGTGTCACACTGGGCAGATTACTCTTTGGTGCCCCAAATCCAAACCACGAAGACATGGCCAATCTGGTCTGTCTTCAAAGGAATGAGAGCCGCTCTGTCTTGCTTGAAAGTATTTACACTAGGTATTTCTACACCAGGTCAGTGGTGTTTGGTGGTGGAGTTACAGGTCTGTGCTGAAACTGAAAAGACACAAAAACTGATATTTAATCTTTGTCAGATTTGATGAAGTACCGTTACTCTAACTGCAATCACAGGCAGATCTTGTGTTTCTGCCCCATTCACCTACATGTATTGACATTGTCATAATTTTACTTTAACAGCTCCACACTCAAGAAGTTTTGATGCAATGTAGCTGTTCTGGGGGGCGTTTCATCAACGAGTTCGTCGGAGGTTTTCACCGACGAATTTGCTATCAGCCAATCAGACGCAAGGATTTACACTGACAACTGTTAAAAGCTAATGAAATCCTTGGTCTGATTGGCTGATAGCAAATTTGTCGGTGAAATCTCCGACGAACTCGTTGATGAAACACCCCCAGTTCTACTGTTGGGTTGAATAATAAAGAACACAGCTATTATAAGCACTTGTCTAAAGTTCTCAATTATCACTGAATGATGAAAAAGAGCACAAAACAACAGAATATCATCCTCACTCCATGCTCCACCAGCCAGTGTTAACTGGTATCAGTGCAGTGGTAATATAACAAATCTGTGTAAAATATGAAGAAAAAAAATGATAAACAATGATTATTTTAAAGGCATGAACAAAACTGACTGACATTTTATCTTGCCCACCTGAATCTCTGTTATTATCTTTTAGTGATCATGAATTCTGTAATCTCATTGGTCAATCAACCACTGAATATATCCCGTATTCCGTAATAAGGTCATATTGTGTGCATGCGCTAAATCCACCACTGAATATATTCGTATTCCGTGATGTGATGACCATGATATCACATAGCTAGCTGCGCGTGTATCAAAGACGCTTAACTGAAAAGATAGGAAAGTGTGCGCTAATCCTGTACAAAACAAATGGACAGCGCGCGGTCCTGAAGCGTATTACACACATCACCTGAGACCACTCAAAGACGCTTGACAAACGACAGCAGCAACAACAGCTTCAAAGACAATGCGTCTCAGGTGATGTGCGTCTTTGCCCGAGCTGAGACGCGCTGTCTTTAAAGATGTTATCTGGCTACTACAGTATCATGGCAAGTACGTATTTGTATGCGCGCATAATCAGATCGCAAGACGTAAGTCAACATGGCTGACAGCCGGCGATTTCAACATCATTCACGAAAGGAAATCAGCGAGAAGAAGGTTAGCACTTACACTTAAAGATAAAATCGTTACCCCCTGCTTGTTCTTACGAAATATGGGAAAAGACCGCAGATATTTGCCTGTATTTCGTGAACAAGTAGGGGGTAACTAATAATATCAAGATATTTCACTAATTAACTCGACGCTACAGAATTATCACAGAGGATTGCATATGAAATGAAATTAACAAAATATGTTCAAAAAAATGTTGCAGAACTGCATGCAGAGACTATGTCTGGCTTCACAGAATACCCTCTAATCATATGCTAATAACAGTTAGAGATAATAAACTCCCATAACCTCTTACTACGGAGGGCCATAAAAGTCATAAGTAAAATTTAAAAGAAAAAAAATGACCAAAAAAAAAAAACTCCTCTGAAGAGACAGATTATTTTTCTGTCCACTGGCAATAAATTTATGCACAAATGTCAAAGTGTAACAATGATTTCTAGCAACAGACCCCTGCCTTGGAATTTTACACTGAATGGATAGGACCCTAACGTTAGACAGTATTTATTAAGGCGTAGGCACCTATGTCGTGAACCTTCAAAAAGAGTTGATGAGCAACTTACATGATTACTGATACAAGCAGTAGACCTCTGCCTAGTGATTGTAGTAGGCCTACCGAACCGGTAGAAAGCACTGTAAATATAATCACAAACAACAATGTCAAGTCAAGACTGCACAAGCCTGACCCACCAGCCAGAGTCCAGAGAGGAGATCTAAAGTTATGATTGAGATCTAAATGGTTATCTAGTCACTTCAGCTTCAAGCCTCATCATCGGCACGGTCCAATCTCACGTGTGATGTGACGTTTGATTCTAATCTTGGAAGTTGCCGATATGATGTCTCAGCTCATGCCTTGTTGCAACACTCACCTCCTACTAACTAGCTGTACTCGTATCATAGGGTCGCGTATCAATAAGGCTGGCTGTGTACCAGAACCTTTATTGGGCTTGCAACTTCCTAGTTTTGTGCTAGCAAAACACAATTATCTAACCAAAAATCTTACGGGGGTACGTAGTACGTGCACTGAGTATGTGCGCCTACTGGTGGCAGTCCACTCCAGAAACCGCCAAATAGTCTACAGATATATCCAGTGGCAGTACGCAGCTGGAAGACTCTGAACAAGTAGGTTAAAGTTCTTTTCGGCTCTCCAGGCTCAGTAGTTTTGATTTTTTTTTCTCGAATATTTAGAACATAAAAGAAACCATAATTTCAGTTGCAAAATTATGATTGAGAACTGAGCACTGCAGTCACTGTTTTAAGATCAGCGGTTAGGCATTATGTCGGCTCCTCGTCGCTGGCATGTTTTAGTGGTCCCACATATATAAAATTGTGTATCGCAGGCAAAAGGCCTTTCCAGCCACTGTGTTGCGCACTGGCCACTGCACTGCCACTGGCACTGTGCTGTGCTGTGCTGGACGTCGCGTCGTGATCTGTGTCTGTAGTGTGTAGTGTTACTGTTGACAGTGTTGCTGTTGTATTCATGAACGCTCGAATGGTAGGGTCGACCCTACCATTCGAGCTTGGTCTATTTAAACGTTATTACAACAGACATGATCACACCAGGTTTCCCAAGCAACGTCCCTATTCACTAATCAGGTGGCAGTGGTAATGACATATGTATGCACTATTGACTATTGTTCTAATGCAGCTTCTGCTTCTACTTCTAAACTACTTCGGTTCCCGACAGGACCCATCACAATGAATGTAGCGTTGAGGGGACTAGTGAGTGTCCCGATCCCGTGCAGTGCTCTGCCCCAGGATACCTTCAACTGCTTTCACTGCACTGCTCACTGCTTCACTTTAGCTCAGTTTACTTTAAGCAAGTGGTGCAGGATATTCAACTCCGTTAGAAGGGAATGGGATGTTTTTAGCTGCACTGTAGAAAATGCAGTTATTTTAACCTGCACTGTACATTGATCTAGACATGTCCACACCATGCCTGCCAGCAGTGTGACAATACACCAACCAAAGGTGGACTGTACTGAACAGGAAGAAGAAAAAGAAAACAACAACAACAAACAAACAAACAACAACATCAATTGCATGCCACACGTGAACCAAGTCTGTGATTCTTGACTCGGTTGCGGTTATGTCTCTTTTTGGCAATGTGGTAAGAAGGGATGGCAAAAAAGCAAGAATTCTCTATCAAAATTAAAGAATATCTGTTCAGGCAAAAGTTTTATTTTTATTTTTATTTTTATTCTGGGAAATTGGCATCTTTGCCTACAATCTTGCAGCATGTCCTGTCCAACTGTTGGGACATTTCCGGATTATGCCCAGAGAAGTTACAAATCAGCCATGTGTTTTTGCTTTTTGTTTTTGTTTTTCAATAAGATACTGACTTTACAGCATTTGATCACAAAGATTATGTGATGGCAAAACTTGAATGTTTAATGGCAAATTATGAGTGTTTTAAACACCATGGGGTGGGGAGTAAATGTAGTTTAATTGCAGATTACCAATAGTGCCAGTGATGTTTATTAAGGCCTATTCTACCGGTATTCCTTTTTCATTTTCTTTCTCTCTCTCTTCCTACCCTTCCTCTCTTCCCCCTTGTTCTCCCTCTCTCCTCTCTCTTTCTTTCTCTGTTGGTCAGTCTGTCTGTCTCTCTCTCTCACTCTTCTTCTTCTTCTTCCATATGTAGTGTATCCTTCAGGGTCTGAAGATTAATCACACTGCAGAGTGGTGCGCGCTCATCTATCAAACTGTTAGCACAGATGGGCTCTCGGTGCACACTTGTATCTACAGTGAGGTGCAGTTAAAAAATTCATTGTAGGTATGATTCCTACAGTTTGACTTCCCGTAATGCCTTTTGGAAGGCATCAAGTGATGGGAAGTCAGCTGGATCCTCCTTGAGTGCATTCCATTCCCTGCATGTGCGTGGGAAGAAGGAGGAAGCCAGAGCCTGGGAAGTACAGACTGGAGTCCAGAAACGGCATGTGTGGCCCCTGGTGACTGAAGACAATGGTGTGAGATGGTTGTCCCATTTTATGCCAACCAGGTCAAAGCGGATTCTGTACAACATTGCCAAACGGATTTGTTGACGCCTACATTGAAGTGTGGGCCACTCCAGTTTCCTCAGCATTGTTGAAACACTTGCTCTTGGGTTGTAGTTGCCAGTCACATACCTCGCACTGTTTCGTTGTATCTGTTCAATCCTGTTGATGTTTCTTTGGTTGTTGGAAGCTATTCAATTATGTTTTTATATTGTGAGGTAAATATGGAAAGGAATTATGTGTGAATGATCTGTTCATCTGTTTGTCCACGTATTTCTTAAACCTATTCTCTGCAGTTAGCTTCTTGGAGACTGTGGGGGATGTACCAGCAGCAAGAATGTCTTCTGCCTTGAGTGGTGTGGAGACGTCAGCGGTGGGACTCCTCAAGAGAGCGGTGGAGCTGGACCGCAAGGGCAAGATGGAAGAGGCCCTCGTCTGCTACAAGGAAGGCATCAACCTCTTCATGGAGGTCTTGAAAGGTGGGCGAGGCCACTTAACTCTTTATGTGCCACATTCACATGCCCAACTCGGTCGACGGCGTGCCAAGTTTGCATGTTCTGCTCATCTGGGATTTGTGAGATGATATCACCATTTAATATCCTTGTGTGAAAATATCTGAACTTCAGCATTCAACAAATCTGTAATTTTTGCAGCTTATTTAGATTAAGTCTCTGTCATTGTGTTTGTTTGATTCTACTCTGTTTCAAAATACCAGCTTGTCTGTGGTGTGGAATAGGATTTGAATGACACGTACAGCCTTTTAATTATCCAAAACAAGCCAACATTGCATTGTAGACATTCCTTTCTATGTGGTTTCCGCTTCCACAATGGGAAATGGCCCTAGAAGTGACCCAAACACCACTAATCTTGTAATTGTAACAGCACCTCTCTTCATTTCACCTCCTGCTCTTCACAGAAACAACAGACAAGAACAAAAAGCAGACCCTCAGGCAGAGGATCTCAGAGTATATGGAGAGAGCTGAGAAACTAAAAGAATATGTCGATGCTCAGATTGAAGGTAATACCTAAAGTTTCATAATAGCTACAAACTTGGCCCACTAAAATCTGAGAACCAAGTCAGAGATTTATTCATCCATTAAAGGTCCAGTTTACCTTTGGGAACATTGATTTTAAAAATGTTCAAGATATCACATTTGATGCATATGTATAGGTCTGTTGTATCACAAAACATCCTACCATATAAAAGTTTAACAATAAAGCCTAAAATATAAGGAGATCAGTATTTTTCTCAATAAACCATAACTGTAGACGGTTTAGTGTGGAAGCATTCTTATTACAACTATTGTTTACATTTTGTGTATTTAACGATACTTAACGTCGATTATATGGATTCAAATTTTTACAGTGGTAGTTTCTATCCCTAACTCACATTTTAGAACCATTTTAAAGCACTAATGCTGGATTTTGCTTCATCTGCAAATGGTAAATTACGCCTTTAAGTATGTTTTCTCTAATCTTTAACTGGTCTTGATTGTCTTTTGTGGTGATCACGATAGGATGCTGTATTTACAGCCTGTATTATACCAATTGATGAGATGCGAGGAATCAGAAACAATTTGATACGTTAAAAAAAAGTGGAGTACCAGTACTACAAACCTAATTGTGTACTTGTTGGAGGCAGCTGAAACCTACTGTTGAGCAAGTGAACTTAGTCTGTGCTTGCCCATTAAAAGCATGAGATCCTTACCTAAATGCCCATTTGGGGAAGCGAGTGAAATATATTAACAGTGTTCTTCCCATGGTTTATGATATCTATTTTCTGTGATTAAGAGTTCAGTACATATTATTGCTATTTTCTTATATTTTGTTGTTTAGACCAAACAATAAGCAAAATACCAATCTGTTGAAAAGACTATGACTTCACATCAATATAATCCTGCCAGAAACTTGAGTGTACACTCAAGATGAGTGTATTTTATAATGTAAGAAGAAACTCTCATTCTATAACAAAGTCCTTGGGAATGGCATTTTCTTTGATTATATTGCAATTGGGTTTTGTTAAAGCCAAACAGTGGATGTGTATGAAGGTATATGAATAATTATTTGGGACCTGAATTTTTGCCTTGTTGTGAAATAGAATTAATTATAACTGCATGTCATAACGGTGCATTGTACCAGATCTTTGTCTTTCCCTCTCCCCCACCATATTCTTCTCTCTTTCATTGATAAGCGGGGAAATACCATGAGCAAATCCAGATTGCCAATGATTCCACGGGCCACAGCTACCGATCCATGTTTGGCCGTTTCCTTGACGACCTAGTGACGGAAGTGGAGGTGGAGGACCCGTACATCAGGAGCCACCACCAGATCTGCAACTTCCTGAGATTCTGTGAGCTTGTGGTGTCATCGGTCTCCCCAATTAGGAAGATTCACCTACTCACTGGAAGAGATGAGGTACGAGAAAACAGATTCCTTTATTTGCTGGTGTATTAAGTGTATCCACATGCCAGCCTTAGCCCTAAGTTCTGGCCAGTCTATTGTGAAAAAGAATATCTAAGACAGTCACAGTTAGTTCAGTGTTGAGACATACATTGGTTAAACACTTACACCGTATATTTTCCCTAATTCCTCAACTAAATCCATTAAGAATAATCACATGGGTTTTGTTTCCTTACCAGAATGTTTTTTTTTAAAACCAATTCTGTTCTCTTGATATTGTTGCATGTGTGTACCTGTTGCTTTGGACATTGAGGGTTAACATATGTGTGCATGGCTTTGTGTAGTGTCCACATACTGGGCTTCATATGGGATGAGGACCAATACCAGCCACTGGTTAAAGGCATAATTTACCATTTGCAGATGAAACAAAAACCCAGCATTAGTGCTTCAAAATAGTTCTAAAATGTGAGTTGGGGATAGAAACAACCACTGTAAAAATTTGAACCAGTATATGGCTAGTAACTGATCAGTGGGAATCAGTGAGAATGCTGCGGGATGATTGTTCCAATCCTTGTGGGCTTCATTTAAGAGTACATTATATATCTATTGTTGTGTGAAAATTATTTGCTTCAGAACGGTCTCATATTCAAGTAATGTGCAGTTTAATGTTTCCAGGTGAGCATGCCTGTACAGTGACGGGGTATTAAACTGCAAATTACTTGAATATGAGACCGTTCTGAAGCAAATAATTTTCACACAACAATAGTTACGTAATGTACTCTTAAACAAATTCCACAAGGATTGGAACAATCACCCTCCAGCATTCCCACTGATTCCCACTGATCAGTTACTACCCATCCCCTTAAGTATTGTTAAATATGCAAAATATGAACAATAGTATGAACAATCTTTGTGTGTGTGTGTGTGCGCCTAGCAGCTGCCTGCACCCCTCTCCTCAGTCTTGACTTTTTTCTTGTGACACTGTTTGATCCACTGGATTAATTTTACATCAGTCTGTTTGGGATATCTTCCTGATCCTACTGGCCAATTGTGGACTTATTTACTTGTTTACTCTTTATGGTCTATGAGCATAAAGATTTTCTGTTTTCAATTCAGAAATTGGAGACCAGTGGCCATATTTCTTGTACAGTGACAACATGGCCTATTGATATTTGCTCAACCATACTACTGAGTGACACCCTTGGAAGTGAACAATGGTGTCTTGGAGGATTACACCCCTTGCTCTGATTCTTCTATGCTGCACTTTCAACTTCAATGAGGGCTGCTTGACTGAACACATTCAAGTTAAAAAAGGGTATACAGAAGACTCTTTGAGGTCTTTTGTTGGAGGAAGAGTCTTGTATCATACCAATGGTACAAGCAGTTTTCGCATTGAACTGATAAAACATGGCGATATCCATCCAAATCCAGGCCCTCTACAGCGAAGCAATTCCACACTCAGTCATGAACACAATGATTCATCACCAGTTGTTTTGTCTTGGCAGTGTTCGTCCAAAGAACACATCAAATATGATAGGGAAGAATTATTGAACCTTAGACCCCTTTCCGCCACTTTAGTGGATGCAACGTTATGGTCCACACTAAAGTCACTTGGAATATCTTCTAAGCGCCCCACTCATAGAGGAGTTAAGGGAGGACGTCGAATTCAAAAGCAAATCAGAAACAACCGGGCTCCGTCATCTCAAAGTGTACAACATGGAGAGAAACGGCGTGAAGTATCTCATCTTTCTCAGTTTGCATTATGGAATGCGAGATCCATTAAGAACAAGTCCCATATGATTTCGGACTTGGTGATTTCCCACAATATTGACATACTGGCTATAACAGAGACTTGGCTAACTGGTGACGCCCGTGATGACCGGTCTTTGGCAGATATAGGAGCAACTCTCCCTTCTTATCAATTTCTTCATTCCCCACGAACTGACAGACATGGTGGTGGTATTGGTGTCTGCCTGCATAGGAGCTTTAACGTACGGGAAGAAAAGTGTGAAACTCCAGAATCATTTGAATACATGAATCTTCTCCTCACTGGGAAGAAACTGCTGAAGCCACTTCGTCTGGTTGTTGTTTACCGTCCGCAGAGGAAAAGAGATGGAAGGATCACTGCTCCAATATTTTTTCAAGAGTTTTCCACCCTTCTTGAAAGATTGATGACTGAACCAAATTTTCTTGTCATAGCAGGTGATTTCAATTTTCATTTTGAAGATGTGAATGATCCCGAGGCATCTACGTTCTTGGACATAACTGCCGGAGCAAATCTTAAACAGCTCATTGATTTTCCAACCCATGTGAAAGGGCACACACTGGACTTGGTCTTCACCCGAACTTCCGAAGACATAGTCTGTCAGACATCTTGCACTAATTATCTACCGTCTGACCATTCAGCCATCACTTGCTCTCTTTCAGTGGGCAAACCCGAACCTATAAAAACCAGAATTCGGTTTCGGAAATTGAAGGACATAGATATTGTTTCATTTCGTGAAGACATTCTGCAGTCCAAACTGTATACTTGTCCCCCAGATGATGTAGATGAACTTATCAATCAATATGAGTCGGTACTTGAGAACCTTCTTGATAAGCATGCTCCTGTGATTAATAGAACAATTACATCTCGACCGCAGTCACCATGGTTCAACAGTGACTGTCGTGAGGCTAAAAAACACCTTAGGAAGTTGGAAAGACGCTGGCGTAGTACTGGGCTGGAAATCGATCATGAAATCTTTGTTCATGCAGCTGCAAAATATGATAAAACTCTACTTCAGGCCAGGAGGAAATATTATTCGTTGGAACTCGAGGACTGTGGTCCTCGGGAGTTTTTCCGTAAAGTTGATAGATTGTGTCAGGCCAAATCTACTAGAACTTTACCTAAGGATGATAATTCAAGTCCATCCTTAGCTGACCGTTTTTGTACATTCTTTGCCAATAAAACTGAGAAAATAGTAACCTCCCTTCGAGAAACCTCCTATCGAGAGATAGCTGATATCGCATTTCAGATGACTGAACAAAGATTTGAGGAGTTCCATGCTGTCACGGAAGATCAAGTTCTCAGGGTACTGTCTGCTTCAAAGTCAACAACCTGTGGGCTCGATCCTATTCCAAGTGATCTTCTGAAAAAGTGCTCCATGGAACTGATTCCATTTTTCACCAAGATTGTCAACATATCCCTGACTAATGGCTATTTTCCGGACACGTTAAAGTTTGCTCACATCACTCCTCTGTTGAAATCAGACAAGCTTGATCCAGAAGTCCTGAAAAGTTACCGTCCCATTGCTCACTTGAAGTTCCTTGGGAAGCTGCTTGAACGGTTAATGGTCTCTCAAATGCAGGACTATTTGATGAATAACAATTTGTTTGCTAGTGCTCAATCTGCATACAGACCTTACCATAGCTGTGAAACTGCTATTGTTAGAGTTGTACATGATATTTTGTTAGCTCTTGATAGGGGACATGAGGCAATCTTACTCCTTCTTGACTACACAGGTGCATTTGATACCATTAGCCAACAAATGTTAGTATCACGCCTAGAAGAAAGATATGGATTTACCGGAAATGCACTGAAGCTAATCGCATCTTATCTTGAAGGCAGAAGTCATTGTGTAGTTATTGGGAACTCAAAATCCCAGGTTTATTCATCTGCCCATGGTGTCCCACAAGGGTCGGTAATTGGCCCTTTAGCATTTACATTGTACTCTGCTCCACTGCAGGACATCATTTCACATCACAGTTTGAATTGTATGATGTATGCTGATGATACTCAAGTTTATGTATTTATTGAAGGTGGTAGGCAAAATGATGCCATTCAGAAGCTACAGGCTTGCATTTCAGATATTAAGCATTGGTCTATTCACAACTGTCTCAAACTTAATGCAAATAAAACTGAGGTTCTTCATTTTACCAGTAGATTTAGACAACGTAATCAACTTGAATCTGTTACACTGGATGAAGGAGTTGTTAATACAGTTGCCGACTCTGCTAGAAATCTAGGTGTCAGACTCGACAAACATCTTACGCTGAATTCTTACATAAATGATACTTGTAAAGCTGCATCCTTCGCACTCCATAAAATTGGGACAATACGACAGTACTTAAAACGGAAATCAGTAGAGAGACTTGTTCACGCTCATGTGATGTCACGTATTGATTTTTGTAATAGCATTCTGTATGGTCTTCCTGACATGCAAATAAACAAGCTTCAGAGGATACAAAACTCTGCTGCGAGATTGGTGACACATGCTCAAAAGCATGACCACATCACTCCTATTTTACATGAATTGCACTGGCTACCAATAAAGGTCCGTGTGCAATACAAAATACTGTCGCTGACTTTCCTATGCTTACAGGGTCTGGGTCCCACATATCTCCAAGACCTCATCCAAAGGTATCATCCGACTAGAAATCTTCGCTCAAAATCCAAGTCTCTCTTAGTTTGTCCCCAGACTGTCACCAAATTTTATGGAGCACGAACATTTGCTGTAGCGTCAGCAGAATTATGGAACAGTCTGCCTGATAAAATTAAAGATGCTGAAACAATTGATTCATTTAGAAGAATGTTGAAAACATATTTATTTTTGCAATGATAAGGCTCATGGCCATCAGTGTTTCTCAGTGTCAGCTTAATCTTAATTTTCTATTGTTTACTTACCTGTCCCATTTTCACCTTACTTCCTTTACTTGTATTGTTTCATTCTTAAAGTGCATAGAGACTTCTCCCTGAATGTGATATGCGCTATACAAGCACAGTTTATTATTAATAGTTATAATAAAAAAAAATTTCCAGACTAAACCGTCTACAGTTATGGTTTAATGAGAAAAATAGTGATATCTCCTTACATTTTAGGCTTTATTGCCAAAATCTTATATGGTAGGATGTTTTGTGATACAACTGACCTCCATGCATCAAAAGTGATATCTTGAACATTTTTAAATCACTACTCCCAAAGGTAAACAGGACCTCTACGCCAGAACCCCGCTTGAATCTCCGTACCCCTCCCACTCAAGCTGGACCCACTGTATTTTGATCCCCTGTTTTGTCAAGTACAAGATGAATAGTTGCCATTGCACCTAAAAGATGGAATTAGTAAACTGTAAAAGTGAATTTTGCAAGGAGCCAAGATTTGCAAAATCAAAATGCATGCAAAACTTTTTGTCTACACTATGCATTGATTGCCAGTTATTGTGACAATCCACAAATATTTAATGTCGCGAAAAAGGTCGCTGGCTCCAATTCACAAAAATTTCATGCCGCAAATATTTCTGGTTTTACAATAGTCATTAAAAATTTGATATCATCTACAGGAGTTAACATTGAAAGTGGCACTATAATTTTTGTGTAAGCAGACTATAGTGAAAAAAAAAAGAATTCAGAAAACAGTCATAGTTTTAGTAAAATCAGGGAAAAACATGTACATTGTGGAATTTTATCGTTTTGAGTGTTCAAATGAGAAAGTGACATTAGTGATTAATTTGTGAACGGATGAATCTGACACGCAAACTTGTAAGATTGTGAATGGTTTTACTGTGATTTTTTTTTTTTTTTTCTTGTTTGATGGCAGAACTTTCAACAACAGATGACTAAACTTGACGAGCTAAAGCAAAGTCTGAAAGATCATGGAGTTCAACTTCAAGTCTCATACTCAGACACACTGCATGACAGAGAAGTGAGGTAAACCACAATTTACACATCCTTGTCCAATGAAAGAACCAGTTCATTGAACCCTTGCTGTGCCAGGGAGTTTTGACAGTGTGTACAACTCCATGGGTGTTTTCTGTGTCAGGTGATATTTCAGAGCATGCAAAGGGTTAAAACTCTTTTTTAGACCTTTAAAAAAATTGCAAAAACAGGGCACTTTCTCAAAGACAGCACGCAGTCTGATGAAATTAGTCAAGAACTGATGAGGAAGATGACCTTTGAAGTGTGTCACAGAGGAAGAGGCTCTCTTAATCCCATCAAATATTCTTTAGATATCAGACGTAATTCTTTTTACAGGTCAGCCTAAATACAAGGATACCCTTTATCATTTCAGGATTTTTCATCACTGTAGGGTTTCCCCTCAGTCATGTAATCGTAGCTGTGCATCATTCTACTTATAAACATGTTTGATTGTTTGTGTTCAGTTGTAATTTTGCAATCGTTGAAGGTTCCCATTATGCCTTTTACCGAGAAAATAGATGTAATCTAGCTCAGTATTTCATGCAAAGTGTGTTCTGTGAAAACAAAGGGAAATAGTTTCACAATGCTTCCTCGTTATTGTAATGGTCAACCAAAAATTCATGACAAACCTTTGATTTCCAACTACCATGATGATTTCTTGAATCACTCAAAGGTTCAACAGTGGTTGGATTATCAAGATCGGCCGCGGACTGGACTACTTCAAAAGGACAGGCCAGTTCAACATTGGATTCTGTGACATGGACCTCAGAAGGTGTCATGAGACGACCGTGGACATTTTCCATAAGAAGCACACACGGGAAAGCTGACGGCCCCTTCCACCAGGCTTCTAGTGATCATGACCAACAGTTCGTCACGTTTAATTTAATCGTTGCCAATGCCAACTTGTCTGCACCTGATGTCTGCAGTATCTTCAGTTGATGGTTGCAAGAGGGTTACTTTTAGGCAGCTGAAAATGGACAGTGTTGTTCGTGAGCATCGTGACCCAAGTTATACACGAAAGAAGAGGTGGTGAGATGGTACTGATCTAGTAATGCAAAATCTTGTCAGCTGCTATCCTGCCTTATCCTGAAGAGGGAGGTAAATTACAAATCAGTGGGAGCGTAATAGTGTAGTGGTCTAGTGGGTAGATATCTGGACTCTGAATATGAGGTCCCGAGTTCAAATCCAGCCTTGCTTGTACATCCTGGAATTAAATATTTATTTACTCTGTTTCTCTCGATCCCATCTTCGTTAATCATTACCTGGTAATGCAAGGTAATAACAGTGGTAGGATCCTTCTGGAGAACAGTGCATCCTCTGAAATGTTAATGATGGTGATAATGAAGAGTATGACAAGGATACTGATGATAATGTTATTGTTTATGATGATGATGATTGTGATCTAAAAACTTTCCCCTGACAATTTCATGGAGCAAGTCTTGGAGAAAAAGAGCTTTTTTGATTTCATGATCCCAGTCATAGTAATAGCAATTTTTTGCAAATATGCAAATGTATTTAATGTCAGGAGCCATGAGCCAGCAATCGAGACTACCCAGCTCTAGCCGAACTGACTGCTTTATTCAAGTGAGGCATGTGAAGAAATGAGACTACTACTCAAAGGTTACATAATGAGTGCACCTGTGTCATCTTTGTCACTGGTGTTGACAGCTAGATTGTAGCGGTGCTGGAAGAATTAAGATTTTGAAAGAAAGAAGGTGTGATTTTCTTCTTATCCTTTGTTTACCATGGTTCAAATACTTCCACTCAACAGTACTAATAGATCTATAGTCAGTTTATGATTTTAGGTCATATTGAATGTTATGTTATCATTGATGAATCTGTATTCTGTAAATGATTTGGAAAATGTCAGTGCCGCATTCTCAATTTGTTCTTGTCTGTAGCCATTTCACATTCTTCGCAATCTGGCTAATGTCTTCAGAATTCACAGTGCATTTTAATATAGATTGCATTCGTCTGGATGAGATGAATTGAAATACAGTCAGACCTGCCTTAGCAGCCACCTGTCAATATGGCTACTAAAAATCTATCCTGAGAGAAAAACCATATAAAAGACCCTGTCTGTAGCAGCCACCTGTCTATAACAGCCACTTATTTTTGCCTCCCTTTGGTGGCCACTGTAGACGGGTTTGACACTATGATACTGTGGAAACTCGATGTAAAGAGATGTGATATAACAGAATACCTGATATAGCAAACTAATTTCTCTGGTCCCAATGAATTTATTTCCTTTGTTTTGTATTGTTTATTGACTACTGATGTAACAAAATATCTGATATAAAGAACAAATTGTCTTGGTCTCAAGGATCTCGTTATACTGAGTTTCCACTGTATACACCTAAACAGAAAAGAATTTGCTCACAGACACACAAATTTGACTGTAAGACTTCTGTGCGTACAGCTTGGCTCTTTTACATAGAGCACAAGTTAGTTTGTGTGACGTAAAGAGAAGGCGCGGCCCTTGTACAATAGTATTTGAGTAACATAGAATTTATACACTGTTTCATCTTTCAAAAAGTAATATTGATTTGTTAGACACAAAGGACAACACAAAGTGAATGTACTGTATCATGAAAAAGAATTTATTTTATTTTATACTTTTTTTTATTATTTCAAAGGAAATTGCAATACGTGTACTACATGTATGTACTGTCCTCTTTCAAAAAATAATTTGATTTATTAAGCATAAAGGACAGCACAAAGTATGTTCTAAATCATAACATAGAAGTGCATGTATTTCATATATCCCTGTTTAAGATGTTCTTTCGGCCATGTACATTGTAAATGACAAATTTAAAAGCTTATTGTGATGACAGTCCATGTTTCATATAAAGAAACTTGTGTTACCTTGGTCTCAGGGGATTGTGTTGAATCACTAACGAGAGGTAGTTTAAAGGGATAGCTCAGACAGCATCTCAGAAATGCTCTAAAGGTACTAATATATATCAAGCAATGAGCTCTACATAGTCATTCAAGCCACTTGCGTATTTATCTAATATCAAATAAAATGTGTACATACTAATTTTGCACATTCCAAAAGCAATAGTAACCTGTGGTCTTTTCACATTTAGCCATAACTGCACCACATCATCTAATCCAAGGGAGTGATGTAACAACACAGTACCTCAGTTGGCAGTCCTAATCATCATAAGAGCATGATTGTAGCCAGTGCAACTTCTAAAAGGCAGTATGAGTGTTAAATTGGTTTTTGCCATTTCATATAGACCCCATGGTGTTTCAAAGGCTGTGAGTGGTAAACTCTCTTTTGACATAAAGCCCTGGTGCTGTGCCTTGCCTTGATCAGGGAAGTGAGTGGGTGTGTGATATTGCCAACATTTTCAAGAAATATAGTCCTAATCTGATATAGTGTCCCCAGAAAGGTTGACAGGCAGTAGTGTATTGTCTGTCTCAGACTTGTTGTGGATAAGAAATGTACATACATCTGGATGCAAGTCATTCAACTCAAGTGTAGGGATTCAGTTGAATCAAGCAGAGTTTATAGTTCAGAATCATCAGACCAGTGGGCGTGACAGTCTGGTTCAAAGAGGACAATTCCAACCTTACCCATCAGGTCAACAATGTTCATCCATCCTTGTGAATAAGCTCAACCTGCCAACCAACTCTTTCCAAGCAGATGATGTCTTGGACATCACCCCATGTAAGGTTCGCTAGTTTTTTTTTTTTTTGTAAAATTATTGTTGTTTTGCAGGGGGCGAAGGGGGGGGGGGGTTATCAGTGTGTACAGAGTCTCAGAAGACTCTGAGATGTTGGGTTCTAGGATGGGACTGATGGTCACATAGAAGGGGACTTGGAATTGATATTTTTATGACCTGTGTACCAGTCTTGATCAAAGGCAGAAGTCCTTCGAGTAGTGATTGTCTGACCTACTGTGGTAAAAATGTGAGCAGCTGTCTACTGTCTCATGCTTGCAACATCAGTTACAGTCTTCGCTGATCCTTAATTTTCACATCCCTCAGTTCTCTCCTGCATCTAGTTTGGGCAAATCACTCTCCTGCAGTTCCATAACATGCGATTGTAGCTCTGCTACATGTGCTACAGGAGCACTAAGCTATACTGTAAAAGTGGTTTCTTTCGCGGTGGTTTTATTTTCGCGCTTTTCGCGCTTTGAGGTTGAACCGCGAATTTAACATCACGCAAAAATGTTTTGAACTCGTCGCTTGTTACAATGCTATCATTACCGACCGCGAATTTAAACACACTTTGTCCCTAGTACAGATGCTGACGTAGTGTCTTCATTGGTGTCACAGACTTCTTTCTGGTTTGATTGCCATTTCCATATATTGAATTTCCCACCCTCCAGTGTTTTTGTAAGCATTGGCTTAAGCTTCAGGGCGTCTTCAACATCTTTGATAGATTCACTGAGATCGTCCATGTAGAACTGATCTATTACTACTTTCTTGAGCCCCTCATCGCCAGGTGTATGCTGTTCTACGATGTGTCTTAATGTGACGATAGCAGCTGCTGGGGAAGGCTTGTCACCAAACGTAACTGTTGTCAGTTCGTAAGCCTGTGTGAGTTGGTCTGGACTTTCCCAGAAGACGTAGCAGAGGAATCTTGCGTCCTCAGGCCTGATCTTCGTGGCCTGAAACATCTTCTTTGATGTCCGCAATGATTCCCACTTCATTTTCCCGGAAGCGTAAGGCAACGATGAAGAGGTCGGAATTCAAATTGTCGTCACCCTTTGAGAGGTAATCGTTAAGGGAGTGTCCCTGGAACCTAGATTTTGCGTCACAAACAACTTGCACAGGGGTTGTCTCCGAGTCCTTCTTGACAGCGAAATGTGGTAGCAACCACATCTTATTGCCTGTCTTTCTGTCCTGCAATTCTTCCTCAGTAACATGGCGGGAGATGCCTCTGCACAGTTGATCTTCCATTTGTTTGCAGTAGACCCTCCATTCTTCAGGTCTATCTCTGAACTGTCGTTCCAACCCGATGAGCCTCTTTACCGCGTAATTGTAGTTGTCGGCAGCTCTTCCGGTGACCTTTTCCAGGGCAACTGAATTTCATATGACTCGTCTTGGGGCTAGGTCATGCTCTGCTCCATAGCCTCGATTGCACCCCTGTCGAGGAATTCGGATGCACACTTACTCTTTGTGGGCTCCAAGCCTGCAGTCTCCAAACCATTAAACTCCTTCAGAGGTCCAATGGCTGACACATTGACATAGTTCGCTGACACAGTAGAACTGTGAGCGTCCACCCTGGATGAACCATCCAAGTGGGGATCTCACAGCATCATGTGTGTGTTGTCAACGCTGGTATCCATAATTCTGGAGATCTTCAGGCAAGACTATTGGTGCTTCTCCACATGGTTTGTCAATCTGTCACAGTGAGTGGACATGACCAGTTACCATCTACATCCTCAAGGACACAATCCGACAAGCGTAGCTTTCTTCTGATCTTGCTGCCTCCCACAAGACTGAGATCCTGGTCTTGGTATGTATCCTGACTGGCCCTTGGCAAAATGCCCTCCCTCACAAGGGTAGCCTGACTCCCTGCATCAAGAAGTATGCATACTAATTTGCAGGTGTTGCCTCGATATAAATATCCCATGACAGTAGGAAGAATGTTCTGCAGTTCTCCTTGATGTCCACCACTTACTGCTTTCGTACTCTCCGAGGTGGCAAACGAACGTGGGGGTGGTGCACCGCTATCCTGCTGAATTGGAGGATCTTGGTCTTCCTTCCCATACACCACCGGGCAGATGGAGGAAAAATGGGAGTCTTCACCACAGGTTTTGATACTGTCCAGCCTCTCCACGGATCCTTTGGGAGGCTGACTTCCGTTTCCCTTCATTTGGTGCGACTTTTTCTGAGGTGCAGGGCACTGACGAGCAATGTGTCCTGGTTCTCCACAGTTGAAGCACTTAAAACCGGCAGGCCATCTTCTTGGTTGAGTCTGGTTTTGCCTTTGTGTCGTCTCTTGTTGTACATTTGCTTTCTTCTGTCTTTCCATAAGGAGCTGTGTGATTGACTCCATTTGTCTGCTCTGCTGTGACAACATGTGTTCAACTTGTCTGAATCTACTTTCTGTCTCGCTGTCTAATGTTCGAACAAATTTCCCATGTCTCATTCTCTCATTCCTCCTTTGGGATTCTACTCTTTCGAAGCTTTCGGTCTCTATAGCAGCCTGTATAGCCTCGTCAAGTGATGTAGGGTGGGCAGGATGGATGCCTTCACGAATGGACTGGTGCTCTACTGCATCGATGAAGTGATTTCTTTCAACTCTATCTCTTGTGGAGGCTGGAATTTCAGGATATGCTCTGATGGCTAGTTCGTGGATGGCCTGGCCAAGCTCTTGTAGTGACTCTCTTTGACCTTGCCTTCGGTGCCGTAGCTCCACTAAGTACCGGGTAATTTTCTGCTTGATGTCCTGGTCCAAAATGACGATCGAGCAGTCTTACATGGTATGTCGAGATACATGTAGATTCTATGCATCAATTCTGAGCATTTATCTTCATGGAAGGTTGAATTATGCATCGATTCTGAGCATTCATTTCCCTAGGTCTGCCACAACACATGAACACCACAATGAGAAATGTGAAGTGCACTAGAATCTTCGTCAGCAACTACAATTTCATTATCGAAATGGATTGGTGCATAAATCCCACCACTGCCACCAATTTGTAGCAATTTTGGGTATTTGATCTTCATGCTGTGCTACTTGTCGCTGGAGTAATTAGAAGGCTCCAACTCGGCACTCATAATCCCTTGGCCTTGCACACACGCACTTCACCTCAGGTAGTTCATCGCTGACCAACATTGTCAAATACACTCTTCATTCACATGCGTTCTGGCATGGCACACGTCACACCAATACTGTACGAGAATGCTTCACGATAATAATCTGCACCAGAAGCAACTAATACATACCATCTCAATCGTCTTTATTTGCTGGTAGCAACCAGGCCAAGCGGTAGTTACATGTATAAGGGAGCGGCACAGATGTACTAGCGGTACAGGAAGCTGAATGAATAAACACAACTCCGAACTGCTGTCTTGCAACTCCTAACTGGAGAACACTGGGCAACTGAATGCACTGTATGTAAGAACTGTACGAACTGGACCTGCACTGCACACTGTAAGAACTGAACTTTCACTGCACACACATGACCTTTTATACCCCAGGCTAATTGGCAAAGGGTGCTAGCCACCCTGGACACACAAGCATTCGTTTATACACGTGTGTAGTCTATCATCCATTGGTTCTACACAGCAGTGGATTTTCTAACTATCTGCTGGCATAGTTCTCAGGCCAAAGGCCAATTTTGTTCCAATACTGGTACTGCATGGCCTAATGAATTGGCAAGATTCATGGTCAAATGGTGGCTTTCCTGCAATACAGTTCAGTTGTTGTGTCCACACCGGCTGTATAAGTTGTGCCTTTTCATGATCACTTCGTGCTTCTCTTTGAGCGTCATCTTCCTGAATTTAATGCAGGTTTTAAGATAGTGTGTTGATGATAATGGAGGGGCCAGGCACTTTGGATTGGTTGTACGTACCACTACCAGTCGCTTTCTGCTTCACTGTGGCATGAAGAGATCTTGATGTTCTGGGGTCTGGAGTAACCTGATTGACGATGGCTTCACATGCGTTTTCCAGAACAGCGTGTCATGGGATCTCATTTCCAAGCATCAATGATCTCCACATTTCTGAGCAGTTTTTGGATCGCGTTTTCAAGGATGAAGTTCACATGTTCTTCAGTAGCTGTGTCCATGGCTGTCTGATTAATGGATGGATGTCACGATAGATAGTGTGCTTTGTTGTGGGGACTGGGCTGATATGTGAGCTCAAAATCGTACTGTTGGAGTTTCAACAGCCATCTCTCGATACGCGCTGGTGGGCTGGAGAATGTGTAGTTAAACAGGGGAACCAAAAGGCTTGTGGTCTGTAACCACAGTGAAATGACTGCCGTAGATATAGAGGTGAAAGTGCATGATGCCCAAAGTGATGGTTAGCACCTCTCTTTCGGTCTGCAAATGTCGTTGCTCGACTGGGGTAAGGGAACAACTAGCAAGAGCAGTGACAATTAACAGGCTTGTTAGAGATTGGATCATGTTGAATTGGCATAATAATGGTACACAGTCGAAATGGGCTTGCATAAGTTACCACTGCTGTGCGAAACTGCGGGTTGAAATATGCCATGTTACAATGTTCGGTGATAGCATGCTTGATGTCTTCGAAGGCAGATTGATGGCAATGACCCTATTCCCATACTGCATCTTGCCTGGTGAGCATGCGGAGTGGCTCAGATACAGGTTGCTAATTGTGGGATAAATGTGCACAGTATGTGGACATTCCAATGAAGCTACGCACTTCATCACGAGAAGTAGGAGGGGGTGCAACAACTAGTGATTGTACTTTCGCTGGGCTTGGTGAAACACCGGTCGACAATAAGATGTGTCTGAAGAATTCGATGGACGTCTTGTTGACCTCACATTTCGCTTTGTGGAGCATGAGGTTCTTTTCTCTCAACCACTGTAGGCAGTCGCAAAGACGTTGATCATGCTTAGTCTGATCTTGGCTGTCATGGCTGATATTGATTATGGCAGGTAGTCCCGTGAGAGCTGACTGGATGAAATTCTGAAACTGCTCTGCATCGCTGCTTACCTGCGGGTACTCCAAAGTTCAGTTGTTGGTACTTGAACAAATGAGCATGAGTAGAAAACGTGTTCAGATAACGTGAAATTTCATCAAGCTCTATCTGATGATGCGCCCACTGTCAAGATTGAGTTCAGAGAAAACCCCATACAGCTCCATTAGCTTTGCAATAATGTCATTGATGGTTAGAGTTACGTGTCTTTCCCGCCTAATTGCTTGGTTTACTGCTTGCATGTCAACACAAATTCTGATTTGATCAGGTTTCGGCTTCTGCACAACGAGAATTGGTGAAACCCATGGTGTTGGCTGATTGTACACAGGCTCAATGATGTCCAACTGCTGGAGTCGTTCAAGTTTAGCTTCAACACACTCGCCAAAGGGGAATGGTATGCGCCTGTGAGGTTACATGATGGGAGTGACTGACTCATTAACATGGAGCTGCCAGGTTGCATCCTTCAGTTTACCCAATCTGGTAAACCAATCTGCACCAAAAAAAAAAAAAAAAAAAATGATAATAATGATAATAATTCATCAAGAATTGATGAGTTGACCTGGTCGCTGATATTGTAGGCAATGCTGATTAGCTGTAGTTCACTGGATGTTTTCAGGCATAGCAAAGTAGGTGCAGAATGCTGTGTGTAACGAAGAATGTTGCCCGACAGCATTCAGATTTGAAGCAAACCGGAAGGTTGATTTGCCCAAGAAGTGACAAAGTACTAGTGGATCCAAATGCATCAAAATCGAGCGGAGCTGGTAGAGGAATGCTAAAAGATGCCATTGTTTACCATCTTCATTGCCAATGTGATATCTGTATGGTAGCAAATATGCTGCAATAAATGTTACTGACTCTTGAACTAGTTACAGGTTCTGTGGCATCCGGGATTGTGTGTCACATTGTATTGTGGCCTTCAATCACTATGGCCCGAATTCTTAAAGGTGTACAAATGAAACCGTGGTTTAAACCATGGACAAAAACCATAGAGCGCCAAGTGCCGCATGGAATATTTCATTACAAAATTGGTCATTTCGTCGACAAAATGACTGTTTCGTCAACGAAATTATCATTTCATGGACGAAAATTTTCATTTATTTACAAAATAATCATTTCATCTACGAAATGACTGATTTTGTAACGTAATATTCCATATGCGACACTTTGGCGCTCTATGGTTTTTGTCCATAGTTTAACCAAAGAGCGTACAACCCTAAGAGAGTCTACTCTCTCGATTTTGCGTAGTACGCTCATGGGCAGGTGCGAGTGCCATTTTAGGAAGCAAAGCGATCGATAAAGGGCGGATTTTTACTTAACCCTCAATGGTGAGGTATCTACCTCTCTTTCATTTTCTCCCTTTCAGGGAGGCATACAGGGTAAAAGAAGAACTTCGCACCTCATTATGGCATTTATAAGTATCATTCCTGCCTAAGAATGAAATATAAATGAAGAAATGCTCCTTAATATCCAATCTGTAGTCCCTCAAAATTTGAGCTAACTCCTCTAATGATAGGGAGTACATGTATACCTAAACCATGGTGTGTGATATTCATGAGGGTGCTCATCACAACTTCAGATCCCTCCCTCTCTCCCCCTCTCCCCCTCCCTCCCTCTCTCTCTCTCTCTCCCTCCCTCTCTCTCTCCCTCCCTCTCTCTCAACTCTTCTCTATGACAATGACGTAGGCTGATATACCATGATTTTCCCCAGAACAACCAGCGGAAATCATTGTAGCGGTCAATACAATTTTCCTTTCTATATATAACAGTCATTTCTAGAAAAGCTGCCGAACACATGTATAATTCTATTTCTTCTTTTTTGGGGTTATCTTTCTTTCTTTCTTTTTTGTTGATGGGGGGGGGGGGGTACCATGGATGGGGTAGTGTAGGCATCTTGATCTTTTTCGCTGTGTTGCACTTTTAGAATTTGTGAATTGTGTGTCTCTCTTTTTTTTACTGATCATAGACATGAACATAATCCCTGCTTTATCATGACCGAGTCGCTGTGTTTTCAATGACACGCATGTCAAATTTCACATATTTCTTCGTACATTTTGTTGAAAAAGGTGAAAATAAAATCTGAATTGGAATTGGAATTGGAATTACTACATGGACCAAGCGAATGCCGTGTATGGTACAGTGTATAGTCATATTTTTTTAAAATTATTGTTATGATGCACAGACATGAGGAACAGCCCTTTTGGCTGAATCATGTACCGTCCAGGAGTAAATAAAATTATGAAATTAGATAAGAATTTATTCTTATCAACCATGACACTCTTCTTCTTAGTATAAATTATCTTATCTATCATAATTGTGATCTTTGCCGCCATCACCTTATACATTTTCACATTACTGATCCCTAAAAACAACATCCCTTGTTATTGTAACAAATGTCGATTATTCTTGCCCTAATAGAAAAATATTCCTGGGTAAAGTGGCCATGTATTTAAGTACAACTTGTATAGTGATGCGTGTGTGTGTGTGGCGGGGATGTTGAATGGACATTAATCGCCTTTCTTGGCTGTAATACATCGAGATCGCCTCTCTCTTGGTCACAATTCATACCAGGTCTGATCTGAGGACTTGTCTACGCCACTGCCCCCTCTATACCATCGGAGCTTTTGGATTTCTCAAGAAGAATTCAACAATTATCTTTGCAGTGTCCACTTTGGTGGAATGATATTTAAAATGTTTTTAATCAAAGAGATTCTGGGATAGTGATTGGCTGAATCATGTCACCTCTGTCGGTCTTCCACGGTGCACTCTGTCATGTGTGTTGGAAGTCGACAGTGGGGCCCCGGGGGGTCTTAGAGGATGTCTCCCTCCCACACGAGGGAGCTTTAATTTATGTTCTCAGAATTGATACGATTTGGTGCACATTTTAGTGGAATATTTGCAATTTTTCATTGAAAAAAAAGAGAGGAAAAAATATAGGGAAAATGTGGCTAAATTCGTTATTATTCGCGACCTATTATCCAAGATCGACATACAGTTATGCGCGTCTTCTGTGTAAGACGTGGACCGAAGGGGCCGGGGAGGGAGCCTATGCATTTTCAGAATTAAAATTCAACCATGACTGTGATGCACACCTTTGGTGGAATATTTGAGAATTTTCGATCAAATATTGTAATCTCCAAAATGTTCGCATTGCAGATCATCGTGACAAGGTCTATCAAGAGTGCTAAAAAAAGAGAAAAAAAAAATAAGTATACTAAGTTTGAAAATACAGGGGGATGATCCTCAGAAGAAAAAATTCCAGGGGACGTGTCACCCCCCCCCCCCTCCCCCTCCCCCCTCCCAAAGATGTTTTATAAGGCCAAAAGGGCAGGGGCGAAAGAGAGGGAGAGAGAGGCATTTCAGTATTGCCTATACCTTGAACTTTGAGGGACTAGATTAAAAATAATGGACATTTCTTCTTCTTTTTTTTCATCTTTAGGCATAAATGATGCTTCTAAATGGAAATTTGAGGTCTTAAACAAAGCTATACCACTGTTTGCCCCCTTAAAAGGGAGAAAATGAAGGGGAGGCAGAATTCACTCCTATATAGGTCACGTTAGACGCTCGCAATAATCCAGCGGTTTGCTTCGTAAAATGGCCGCCGTTGTCCTCCATGGCGTACTACACCCGTTTACGTATAGAATCGCGTGAGTAGACCCTCTTAGGGTTGTACGCTCTTTGGCCCAGACCAACCTCAAAGCTTCAAACCCCCTGAACCCCCCCCCCCTAGTCACGGGCTTGAGCTGTCATGTCTTTAATGAGCATGTGCAGAAAACTGCTGATTGGGAGAGTCATACACATCACACGAGAGTCTCGTCGCATCGACCGGTTTTATTTTACGTAGCATTTCGTTGCATCTCGTATGATTTGCAGGAATTTCGAAGGTTAACAATTAAAGGATAGGATTATTTTTGGTAAGTGAAATGTATAGATTCTCTATAGATCTGTAGATAGGCCATGGACGAAATGGACAACTCAACATGATAGGTTCATTTTTAACTGTTTGACCTGTTCGGATACTCTGTCCCATACAACAATGCCTACACAGTGCTTCTTATGTTAGCACTGTATTTTGTTATACATATGGGACCATAGTACGTGTCTGCGGCGATCGAGCAGACGATCCGGAATCCGCGGAATCATGATATCGAATAATAAAATATGCATAATTCGAGTGGAAGTAGGCATTATATTTTAGGTTTATTTGTTGGCATTTTGTCGTCATTTCTCATGAACTAGTGAATTAAAACATGAAGTGTACGTCTAGAGTACGAAATATTTAGTTAGGTCCTACAAGTACAAAATACAATTAACCGTTAGGCCTATAATGTATGGAAATGATGGTCACTTTTTGACATCAGAAACTTACTTTTCTAAGGCTTTATAAGAGCCACCAAGAAAATCCATAATGGTTATTGTGTGCTGGTTCTCCAACAAATCAACATCGTCATCGACATCATAGGGATTTACAAGCTGTACAAAATCCCCTGGCAACATATCCTTGATAAGCAAGGTTGTTGCTTTCAATGGTGATGGTGGAGGACCTCCTCCTGCGATCCTGTTTTCCTCGACTTTAGCTGATGCATGATGGTCAGAAAGCTCCCTTCTTCGCCATGATCCATTGCCGCTTCCACTAGTCCTTCATCTGCCCTATTGTCCATTTACTGCCAAATCATTTCTCAAATTGAGCATGGATGTTCTGCTATGCTCGTTTTTGTCGAGCCCACCGGAGATGAGGGGAGACTAAGCAATCGCCTGCGGCGTCTGTCCGTCCGTCATCTGTCTGTAACGCTACAAAAACTTCAATAACTCTTTACTCTGGGCTTCAATTGCAATCAAACTTCGAGGGATGAGGGGTCATACAAAGTTTCACATTTTTCCATATATGAGGGTCACCTCAAGGTCAAAGCTCACAGGTAGGGGTCAATGAACTTTTAGAGCCCAATGTTAAGTTTGTGACCAAACTTGGATGGTAGATGTCCCTTGGGGAGTGGATGGTCACCACAAGGTCAAAGGTCACAAGCAGGGGTCAGCAAATTTTTAGAGCTCAATGTTAAGTTTTTATGCCGTGTTATTCTATTATGGGTCATAGTTTTTGATCCATAGGTCCGTTTGTTACGTAACTTGGATTGCACTAGATGTCCCTTGGGGAGCAGATGGTCACCACAAGGTCAATGGTCACAAGCATGGGTCAACGAACTTTTAGAGCCCAATGTTAAGTTTTTATGGCGTGTTTCTATTATGGGTCATAACTTTTGATCCATAACTCCATTTGTGACCAAACTTGGATGGTAGATGTCCCTTGGGGAGTGGATGGTCACCACAAGGTCAATGGTCACAAGCATGGGTCAACGAACTTTTAGAGCCCAATGTTAAGTTTTTATGTCGCGTTTCTATTATGGGTCATAACTTTTGATCCATAGGTCAGTTTGTGACTAAACTTGGATGGTAGATGTCCCTTGGGGAGTGGATGGTCACCACAAGGTTAAAGGTGACAAGCAGGGGTCAACCAACTTTTAGAGCCCAATGATAAGTTTTTATGCCGCGTTTCTAATATGGGTCATAGTTTTTGATCCATAGGTCCGTTTGTTATGTAACTTGGATTGCACTAGATGTCCCTTGGGGAGTGGATGGTCACCACAAGGTCAATGGTCACAAGCATGGGTCAACAAACTTTTAGAACCCAATGTTAAGTTTTTATGTCGCGTAATTCTATTATGGGTCATAACTTTTGATCCATAGGTTTGTTTGTGACCAAACTTGGATGGTAGATGTCCCTTTGGGAGTGGATGGTCACCACAAGGTCAAAGGTCACAGGCAGGGGTCAACAAACTCTAAGGGCCCAATGTCAAGTTTTTATGGCATGTTTCCTTTTTGCCATAAATTTTTACCCTTTTATATCTCTTTATACCCCCGCCAAACGAAGTTTGAAGGGGGTATATAGGAATCAGCGGACGGTCGGGCGGTCGGTCCATTGCAAATTTTGCGTCGCGAACTACTTACTCAGTTTTCAACCGATTCCCATAAAACTTGGCACAGATGTGTGCCTTGGGTTGTAGATGTGCAAGACGTATTTTTTTGACAGTACCCAAAAGTACGTTGCCATGGTAACGGCATATTATGGGCAAAAATGGGTACAAATCTTGCGTCGCGAACTCCTCCCACAGTTTTTGATCAATTTTTATAAAATTAGGTACAGATGTTCATCTGAATATGTTAATGTGCAATACACGTATTTCCACAGTGGCAAAAAGTGCGTTGCCATGGTAACGGCATGTTATTGGTAAAATATAGGGCAAAATGCTTCATGGCAAAACTGCTTCATCAGTGTTCTTCCAATTCTCATGGAATTCATATTGAATGTTTGTCTTAGGATATAGGTCAGCATGACACATTTCTTGACAGTGACAAAAAGTATGTTGCCATGGTAACAGCTCACATATTATGAGCCAAAATGATGGAAAATTTTGTGTTGCAAACTACTTCCTCAGTTTTTGCCCAATTTCCATGAAACTTGGTACAGATGTGTGCCTTTGGTTGTAGATGTGCAAGACGCATTTTTCGACAGTACCCGAAAGTACGTTGCCATGGTGACGGCATATTAATGGCAGAAGATCAAGGAAAGATCTTGCGGATTTAGCTACTTCCTCAGTTTTTTGACCAAAGCTTATGAAATGTTGTTTGGCAGGGGTATAACCAGTCGCTGTAGCGACATTTCTAGTTTTATCTGTTTTATCTCTCTTTTTTTAGCGGTTATATCCCATTCGCGTACAATTTCTTGTACGGGAATGGGCGAGACACATTATGGCACTTGCCTTGTTTTGCTTCATTTGCCCGCTGATGCGTCTCTTTATTGCAAATAGCAACACGATGGTCATTGATTTGCTCGAGGAGATAGTTGATTTCACTATTTTGCCACTTTGGCAGCCATGACTGCAACTGGTAACTGTGGTCTTCTTCTTCTTCTGGTAGTCCGCGTCCTTCATACCTGAAGATTATTACAGGCGTGATTCATGCTGTGCGTGCTGTGCTTGTGTGAGAGTGCAGTTGTATAAATATATCTCAGGGTGCAAGTAAAAATCATTTAGCAGTGTCAGTCTACACTGCATAGCTTGCCATCAGCTTTAACCGGAAGGCTTCCACTGATGGGGCTGATATGATGTCAAGGGGCAGTGAGTTCCAAGTCCGCACAGTGCGTGGGAAGAAGGACTGCTTATGAAGCTCATTTCTGGAGATTGGCAGATGGTAGCCTTGACTATGAACATGTCTTGTTGCTTTGTGGACTGGTGTGATGTAAGGTGCAGTGCTGAATTCTACTAGGTTGTGGTGCATTTTGAAAAGAGGACAAGACGCAGGACTTCTCTCCTGGTCATCCAGGCCAGGGTTAGCCCGACCAGACGCTGTTAGTATGCTGTGCGAATACAGCGTCTGACAGTCCAGGCATACCCCTTCAAAGTGGGGAACCACAACACAACTACAAAACTTATTAAAATTCATACGTTTCTTACAAAGAATGTATACGTTACTCATGTTAAGTGCATGCTTGTATTACAGAAGGTTCATAAGTCCATATTTAGAGGCCCTAATGATAAGTCCATTGAACAAAAAAATGGCACTTTCTAGTGCAGTAGAACAGTGCAGGAGTCTCCGACCATCGGGGTTCATTGTTGCAGAATTCAAAATGGCGAGTTGACTACTCAGCAAATTATGCGTGCGTGTGCGTGACTCGAAGTGCAGCGATCTATTGCGTGCGTGCGCTTTTTGGTAGCAGCTCGCACGGTCGACAGCGTGACCTTTAAAAGTGCATTCAAGTCGAGTGAATTACTGCTGATTTTCAGTTGTACCGTTCGCACATGCTGCATATAATCATCATTTTCGATAAGTTGTAAAATGTGCATTTCAATATTGATAGCATAGATATAAAGTCTCATTAATGAAGATTTCTATTAGATGAGATTGAGGTGACAAAAAAATGATCTAAAGTATCAAAATTCAAAGCGATTGCAATGCGATCGCTGAACTCTCTTCATGTTGTGGGTCATGACGGTACAGCCCTGTTGCTACTTACAGCGACTGGGCTGTGTATAGTTAGGCCAGGGTCAGTACCGGTAGTTTCCATCCAATGTGTGTGTGTGTCTCTCTCTCTCTGCTGTCAGTGTGTGTGTGTGTGTGTAAATGCATTACATTAAAGGTACATAGTCCCAGTAGTGTAGAGGGCTCTGTTGATGATACTGCCGATCACCATTAGCATTGATACAAAGATTACTGAAATTGAGCTGTCATCAAGAGTAAAGTGCGTAGGTGTTGCTAAGTAACATTGCCTTTGTTGTCTTCTCTGTGCATCGCGCAGTCTGTAGTAATGCCAGGGTGCGTGCATATGTGCTTTTTATTATGACATCACAAAAAATGTTTGTTTAAGCTGTCATCCCCCTCAGCCGAATCATGAGCCGAACTGTGATCCGACCACTGACTTCAGTGAATCGGACTTCTTCGGACTCGGAAAAGTGGGCCACAGCGTAAGTGCTAAAGAGGAGTCGATAGCGTATGTCTCCATAGGAAACTTGCGCCATGCGTCCGCGTATGCATTTGACTAAAACTCTTGGACCATGCACCTTTAAACATACACTTTTACACAAGACTCAGCAACAGCATACAGGGGAAGGAGATATATTTTTCATGTTTTTTTTTTCTTTATAAAAAAACCCCCAAAACATGACAATGCTAGGTGTGAATGTATTCTGTACTGTACTGAGCATTCTCAGTGTAATATTAAATAGGGGAAATCCCTTTTCTGAGGTCAAGTCCACTTTTGAAACCACGGTTTCATTTGAGTCCACTGTTGAAACCATGGTTTCATTTGAGTCCACTGTTGAAACCGTGGTTCCAAACTGTGGACTCAAAGGAAAATGTGGTTGAGTTATCGTTTGTGAATCACAGACTTGAAACCATGGTTTCTAGAAACATAGTTTCATTTGAATTCCCCAGTTGTTTTTCCCAACTGAAAAACATATTTTTTACATATTTTTCGGATATTTTTTGAGTATTTTCTTTTAAACTGCATATTTTTGTGATATTTTTTGGAAAAATACTCTAAAAATACCATATTTTATGAATATTTTTTAAACATACTCTGAAAGTAGCAGATTTTGGGGGTATTTTTTCGAGTCTTTAGATGAGACAAATTTTTTTTACATATTTTTTCATCTTCCCTATAAACATTCTTGACAGTTTGTAAAAATACTCTAAAAATAGGATATTTTGGGGTATTTTTGTCAAATTTGAAACACTATTCATATTTTTCCAGTTTTTCAGCTTAATCATTGAATAACAAATGAATAAATAAAGCATTAAAATATGCTTTGAAATAAAAGATTAGGTAAAATTGTGGTAAAAGTGAATTCAGTTGGTACGAATTGAAGTCAGTTGACATTTCAACTAGCAAACTATTATGTAGACCAGGTATAATGCTCTTGTGTGTGTTTGTGTGTGTGTGTATATATATATATATATATATGAAGAGCTTGTTCGCAAAAACCGATAAGTCCATTTTTGAAGATTTTGAAGTGTGGTCTCTGTCATAAAGTACAAAATAATACCTTTTAAATGATATACCTTTTAAATGATAACACAGCCAGTGGACTAACGTCAGGTGTTGCCGAGATCTCTGAATTTGATGTTATTTCTGCTGATACGGTGCGTAAACTTATCTCCTCATCTCCAAACAAATTTTGTTCACTTGACCCTTTGCCAATGTGGATGCTGAAGGAGTGCACGGACACATTTCTACCTTACATCGTGTCTATAGTCAGGTCGTCATTAGATTCTGGTGAATTCCCATCGTGTCTTAAGGAAGCGATTGTCACTCCTTTAATTAAGAAGTCAAACCTGGATCGAGATGATCTAAAGAACTATCGACCTGTATCGAACCTACCCTTCCTGTCAAAGATAATAGAAAAGGCAGCACTGGCCCAGGTTTCAGAGCACCTGGAACTGCATGACCTGAACAACGATTGCCAGTCAGCGTATCGACAAGATCATAGCACAGAGACGGCACTGCTGAAGATGAAGAGTGACATCCTTCAAGCTTTGGACAGAAGACTTGTTGCTTTTGTTGTTTTACTCGATCTTTCGGCCGCCTTTGACTCTGTGGATCATGCCATCTTACTCCGTCGACTATCTGACTTGTTCTGCATCACAGGCACCGCACATTCCTGGTTTGCCTCTTACTTGTCAGGCCGCACCAGTAGATGTAGAGTTGCATGTGAATTGTCCACTCCTGAGTCCTTGGAATACGGTGTTCCACAAGGGTCAGTGGTTGGCCCAAGACTCTTTTGCATGTACACTCATCCTTTACAAGACATAACTGAGCAGTATGATGGTGTGCATGTCCAGTCGTACGCGGATGATGTGACTCTGTATGCTTTTGCGGATCCTAAAACCCCTGAGTCTGTAAAACAAGCTCTTCTTTCACTGTCCGGGTGCATTGAACATCTGCAGGGGTGGATGAAAGACAATATGCTGAAGCTCAACTGTGACAAGACTGAGTTTGTGGTAATTGCTAGTACACAATCCCGTCATCGTTTAGAGAATATCACGCTTACCATCTCAGACATCCCTATCAGGGCTAAGCTGTCAGCAACGAGTCTAGGTGTGCAGTTTGACTCTGCACTTAAGATGGACAAGCATGTTTCGGATCTCTGTCGCGGACTGCATTACCATCTGTCCAACATCGCTCGCATTAGACCATTCATTGACAAGAAAGCATGTGAGGATGCCGTCAGAGCCATCTGTGCATCCAGACTGGATTACGCCAACTCGCTGCTTTATGGCATCAATTCCCAGCAGGTCCAGCGCCTTCAGAGGGTACAGAATCGTGCCGCAAAACTCATCTTCATGTGCCGTAGGCGCGATCATGTCACCCCCTTGCTGAAGCAGCTACATTGGCTACCAGTCGCACAGTGCATTGTTTTCAAGATCTTGACAATTGTATACAAGTGTCTTCAAGGGAAAGCTCCTATTTATCTTAGATCTCTGATCACCCCATACTGTTCTGCTCGCCCTGGACTACGTTCAAGTGCAGATAGCACCTTACTCCATGTACCCAAAACAATCAGTTGAGCGGGGGACAATGCTTTTGTGACGGCTGCATCGTGATTGTGGAATGATCTACCTCGGTGCGTCCGCATTTCCCCATCCCTTGATGTCTTCAAGAAGAATCTTAAGACTTTCCTTTTTGATGCCAATCTGTAACTGAATGTTGTAAAGTGCTGTGAAACCAGTCATTGACTGTGTAAGGGCGCTATATAAATGAACTGATTGTATTGTATTGTATATATTGGTCACTACATATAGAGGTACATTTTTGACGTTATGTTCAAAAGAAGCAAAAATTTTCTTATTATTATCTTTATTTTTCTCGACCTTTAATCGCAAATATCTCCATTTGACAAATATGGACTTATCGGTTTTTGCAAACAAACTCTTCATATATATATATATATATATATATATATATATATATATATATACAATGTATATGTGTGTGTGTGTGTGTGTGTGTATGTGTGTGTGTGTGCATGTGTGTGTTAATTTGTGTGTAATCAGTTTGTTGACACTTGAAAGCCATGTACCTGACTGGGCTTGCTTACCAGTTCATACCAGATTAAAAACCATTAACCATAATACCAGTTGGTTTTTACTGATTTCTACTGGTCATGCATATTCATAAGCTATTCAAATTCTCTTGGAATGGAAAAAGAAAGAATATAGTTGTAATTGTTTTTATGATTACAATAAGCTTTGAACTGTGTTAGAAAGTTACTCATTATTGTTGTGGTATTCATAATTTCAACTTGTGTTATGAGGAGGCATTTTAATTTTTCAATATCATAAGTGTAATTTACTTGGTAACCAAGCCTTAAAACATTATAACTAAACTAGCAGCACCCGTGGAAATCCACAGGTCTGAGGGCCTCTATTTTTTGTAACGATTTATTCATATTTCTTTCACTCTGTTTTATTAGTTAAAAAGATAGAACTTCCTGTTGTTTTTTTTTTTGTTTTTTTTTTTATATGAGTCCTCTCTGGCCCCCACAGACACACATCTTTTCTCTTCGTTCGAAAGCTTGAAAGTAGCTTACATTGTATGTCATGATTCATACTTCTTTTACCACATTTTAATTGAAAAAAAAAATGATTTTCCCACCCAAAGCAATAGCATCTAATTAAGTGAGTTGTCATCCGTTCCTAATGTTGATACACTTGTTTGATCGATAACTACACACACATAAACACACACACACACCTTTTCGGTTCATAATAAAGATGCAAATAAGTTATATCATCGTTAATATTTCTTTTCCTACTTTTTTATTTGAAAAACCTGTCTGTGCCCCTTCCACCCCATTATAACACTGAAGCGGGAGTCCCGCGAACTCGCTCCATTTTTGGTTTGCGCCGCTCTCGACGTCGACAGGGAGGCGGAGCGTGGACGAAACCCGAACGGGAAATAGAAGAGACCTCCCGCTGCTGACAGCACCGGTCTCGGGGTCCGGAGCCGACGGCTTCGGAGGAGATAGCCGCACAAAAAAACGTGTGCAAAACCTATGGCGGACCCCCCGTGTCGCCTTAGACTATCTATATTATAATCGCATAAGGATCGCCCCCCATGCCTTCCCGTGCTTTATTTTGTGCAGCTATCTCCTCCGAAGCCGCAGGCTCCGGGCCCCCGAGACCGGTGCTGTCGGCAGTAAGAGGATGTCTTCTATTTCCCGTTCGGGTTTCGTCCAGCGCTCCTCCTCCGTGTCGACGTCGAGAGCGGTACAAAAAAACAACGAAAAACAAAAGACAAACAACAACATCAGCGTTTGTGCGCTGGACTCCCGCTTCAGTGCCGAAAGCTCTATCATCGTTCTTGGACACACACACGCACATGATGTACAGGTGTATACGGGTTATATACAGCTCGCGCCAGCTCGCAGGCTCAGGTCGCACACACAGAACTCTATACAATCTGTGGTAGCACAGTGGGCATTCTCACTCGCCCAGCTGATCGTTCGCGGAGACATATGATACACGCACTATGGGTACCGGGGTACGGGCAATATATCGCAGAGAGATATGTGTATGCATTGAGCCTGTCGCTGTGTTGCATTGCATATCATGATGCGTTCTCGGTACACAGGAAGCTACGAATGCTGTATTTTATTTCCAAAACTGCAGGATCCTCTGCAGCTCAGCTACGTCATTCAGTTTACTCTCAAGTCGGGTATCATTGTACTTAGACCGTTTAGCAGTGATGTCGACGGCTAAATATCCACTTAAATTTGTCCTTGCCGATCGTGCCTTTCCATATCAGATACACGGGAAGCTACGAATGCCGTATTTTATTTCCAAAACTGCAGGATCCTCTGCAGCTCAGCTACGTCATTCAGTTTACTCTCAAGTTGGGTATCATTGTAGTTAGACCGTTTAGCAGTGATGTCGACGGCTAAATATCCACTTAAATTTTGTCCTTGCCGATCATGCCTTTCCATATCAGATTACAGGCCTGCGCCTGTGTATGTATTGACGATGGTTACACGAAACACACTATCTGCGTGCACGTGATATGGGCTCTCATAATATGGTAATACACAGCTCGGTCATACAAGGGCATTTACATACAGTTCACCATTGGCATGCCCAAATGAAAACAGTGAATGCTGTTATTTTATTGTATTTTGCACAACTACAGGATACTATGCAGCTCAGGTACGTCAGTTAGTTTGCTCTCACGTCGGGTATCATTGTAGTCAGACTGTTTAGGACGGCTAAATATCCACTTCAATTTTATCCTTGCCGATCGTGCCCTTCCATTTCAGATTACACGCGCCGCAGTCCATTCGTTTATTGCATAGCTGCTGTAACATGAATATTCATAAGACACGTGCAGACGTAGGGGAAAACCTCGTTTTGCCGACCGCCTATTTATGAAGTTACAAGTGGAAATTAAATGGGTGGTTCTATAGTCCGTCAAACCAATTTTTGGTGATAAAAATAAAAAAGAGGGAGCAAATGAAGACAAAAATATTCTTCTTTTTCCCATAACGTGGGAAAAGAAATATTAAAGAAAAATACAAGCCCTGGGACCCATGGATACCCACGGATGCCTACTTATTAAAGCTATAATGACTATAATCATCTCTCCTCCCAAAATAATATTTATTAAATGATGATACAATTATAGTATTCATATGATAATGATAATAATGATAATGTACAGTCTGAAGCAGATAAACGGGCGAGGATATGTAAACATATTGTCGTTGTGTGGTTCTTTTTTTTAATGACGTGGTAAAATGAATATTATTCATGACATATGGCACTTCTCAGCTTTTTCATGAAGAGAAAAGATGTGTGTGCATTAATTGGCAGATAGGGCTCATGTATTTTTTTTTTCAACGGGCGTCGAGACTGAGGGCGAATGGCATGGGGAAGGGGGAGATATATGCAGGGCAAAATGTCAATGGCACCCCCCCCCCCCCCCCCCCCCCCCCCCCGTCCCCCCTAATCCTCGAATTTCCACAGTTGCTGCTAAGTTGATCTGTGATAACAGCAAGCGGGGTGATTTTAAAGTCCCATTCCATGGACCGGCTCCTCAACTCAGGAGGGGATGGCCATGGGTACAAGAGGGTGCAAAAGAAGAAAGGAGAAAATAGTTAAGTTCTTTCTTTTTGACTACTATGGAAACGCGGCAAAAATAATATAAATAAATAAAAAGAAATATGAGTTACTATGAGTTACTATAATAATGGCCCTATGTAAGTTAGTGTGATGTGTCTGGCACCAGGTAGGTATAGGGTGTAGATACATAGTTTACAGATAGGCCTAGGCTCTAAGACTAGTTGTAGGGTTATGTTTATGTAAGGTTAATTTGGATATTGATAATGTCTTCACATCTACAGAATGTACATTCTATGTGTTCTGGGATAAGCTCAAACATCAACATAACTCAAGAAATTAATATTTATTTTGTCCACACTCGAGAATGTAAAACTAAAATATTTGAAAAATATATTTTTGCAGTATTTTTGTAGCCCCAAATCATAATAGACAACATATTTTTACAGTATTTTTTTGCTGTAGCAGCACGACATGACAAAAAATATTCAAAAGATATATTCTTAACATACAGTATTCAGTGTTCCAAAACTGTACGTCAAAAATATATTTTCAAAAATATATTTTGAGGTATTTTTTAAATACAAAAATATTGTAAAAATATATTTTTAGGGTGATTTTTAAAATATTTTTATAATATTTTAGTGATTTTTTTTTTTTTCGAGCAGGGAAACCTCCTTTGTGAATTCTGGCCAAAGAGTTTCCTATGAGAATCTCCCAATTCCAAGCAAAGACCGTAAGGGGATACTGTAGTACAATTGTAGTTGTATTTTATCTGTCACCGCGCGCTAGTCTCGTAGTCTTACTTCTGTGTGAGGAGAGCTTCGCACGTCCGTTCAAAATCACGGAAGCGTGCAAGCAGTCTGTGGGGGTATTTAGTCACGTTCAGCAAAATCCTTGGTTTTGATTGGCTGAAATGCTCTGGTCACTGACTGTAACCATGGTGATTGTCAGAGACTGACAACTTGTCACAGCGCGCTGACTAACTTGATGAAACACCCCCATAATATATTCGGCGGGTACGTGTTTAAGAGATGTCACCAGTGACAGAAAACACGATGGCCGATTTGTTGATGGAATTCGAATGTTGAAGCGATGATGGACTGAGTGATACTGACACTATAGTGATAGCGAGGATGAACCTAGTTCTAACAGTCAGTGATGACGACCCTATGAAGTTGGAGAAGGTGATGTTGATGTTGAGCCGCCCGGCGGCGGGGCGGAGGAGCTAGGGGATCAGGGCAGGTGAAAGCGGTCAGACCTTGTCCTGAAGAATGGCACCACGAGCCCTTGCCACACGGCAGGCCAGGGGACAATGTTGGCGACGCAGGACCAATGCCAGATGAAAATAGACTTCATGATTTAGATTGGTGAGATTTGATTTTATTCTGAATTGAAAATGAACCGAGCTTAGTGCATGCTGTCTTGAACTCCTAATTCAAAGCAGCAGTAGGGTCAATATAGCCTGCCTGTGTCACTGTTAACTGCGACCATCGACTAACCCCGGGGCGCTCGGGTTTCACGGTCGTATGTCAGTGTTCGTGTTCAGGCTGTGTTTAAAGGGGATGGCTAGTAACTGATCAGTGGGAATGCTGGGGGATGATTGTTCCAATCCTTGTGGGATTCATTTAGGAGTACATTATGTATCTATTGTTGTGTGAAAATTATTTGCTTCAGAATGGTCTCATATTCAAATAATGTGCAGTTTAATGTTTCCAGGTTAGCATGCCTATAGGCTGTACTACTATTACAGTTACAGGTATGTACAACAATAAAAGGTCATTTTATTCAAAGGTATCAAACTACCTACCTTGGAACATAGGTGTCACATGAACAGAATTATATTTATGCATAAAATAATCTATGGCCTGGTTGATTTGCCCTTTGAAAGACATGGTGAATTCAACCCTGAACCACTTAGAAGGACCAACTAGGAGTTGGAAACCTCTTCAGATTAAAGCCAAAACATAGTTCTGGTACGCCTGCAAAGTTAATTGTCAAATTTTGCTCCCAAATGTGAACGTATGCCTAGGAAATGTGCGGAATAACTCTGTAATAACAAGATATTTGATGGGTAACGACGAAAATGCGAAATATTAACCAAAAAGGTTCAGTCTCAGAACTTACCCAAACGGGGTCAGGCGAAACTCGGACTCGGGGATAACTCGGCCTCGCTTTGACGGCGGACTGAGTTGTATTGGTTGTCCCTCTGGATTGTACAGTGTTGTACTATGGGAGCGGCCTGTATAGCGCTTCGCGTTCTGGCTACTCGCAGTACCAGGTAATTGTTATGGTCCGAGTTGTTACAACGCGCGCATCAAAAAAACCTCTTTGGCGCGCATGCAAAATTAGTGTGCGCCTATCAAGCACCTCTAAAAACAATCAAAGACGCTTGATAAACAACAACAAAAACTTCAAAGACAGCGCGTCTCAGCAACTCAGGTGATGTGCGTATAGGCTTGAGGACTGCTCGCTGTCCATTTGTTTTGTACAGGATTAGCACGCACTTTCCTATCTGTTCAGATAGGCCTTGTTTGGTATTATACAGTAGAATTATGGCGATCACGAACTGCGTGTAAATTGTCTGAAATAGGGTCGAGTTTTCCCTGAGACCGAGTTAGTCTGGATCCTTCTGGAATAAAAGTCGGTTTTCCGACTTTTATTATTTTTCTCAAAATACTCCAAAACGACTCATCATCCCGGCAAATCGCGTCAGCCAGGTAAGTTTCTTTGTAGACTCTTTCGATACATTGCAAGCAAATATGAAATGGTGCCAGACGGTTCTCAAACCCTTACCAAAACTATGTTTTCACTTTAAGCTGCCTACTAGTATCTATACATTGGTACTTCCAGAACTGATCTCCATCTACATTCATTCTTCCCAAGAACCACCAAATACTGGAATGCTTTACCACAAGCAATAGCCATTTGGTCTATTTTTGGTCTAACACTAATTTATATCATCAAATACCGATTTGGTCTATTATGAGTTGGTCTAATTCCATTTCGTCTAATCATCAAAAGGTCTAATATAAAACCAAATTTGTCCAATATAAATTTGGTGTACACATCATTAATTTTGGTCCATTGCCCAGTTGGTCTAGCCTCTGTCTATCATCATTTAGTCTACACCCATTTAGTCCAATAACCATTGATCTTATCGTCATTTGGTCTAATAGCCAGCCTCCTGGTCTAATCAGGTGCCATTTGGTCTAATCATCGTTTTGTCTACATCCAAATTTGGGGGGGGGGGGGGCTTTTTATTGATGTGTACACCAAATTTATATTGAACAAATTTGGTTTTATTTTAGACCATTTATATATAAGTAATTTCTTATAAAGCGCTATGTCCAGTTACAAACTACTCAAAGCGCTTCCTGCTCTCTCTTAAGAAAATAGAAAAGGTACAAATAAATAATACATTACAATACAGTGCAATACCATACAAAACAATGCAATACAATGACAACGCCTTACAGAAGAAGAAAAAAAACACGCGCACAAAAAAACAACCCTAATCATATGATTGAGCAAAAAGATATGCCTTGACATGTCGTTGAAAAGTATCTAGGCTGTGTATGTTACGAACATTATCCGGAAATTTATTCCAAAGTGAAGGAGCCATATGGATTGAGGAAGGCGCGATCCCCGTACAGTAGGTTGTCCGAGTTTGGGAACATGTAGCACCGTCGAAGACGAAGAACGTAGGCTGTAAGCTGACTGCTTTACTGTGACCAAGTCCTGAAGATACTTCGGAGCCATGCCATGTAATGCCTTGAAAACAAGGGTAAGAATCTTGTACTCAATCCTCTTCTTGACTGGAAGCCAGTGCTATTGTCTTAGTATTGGGGTGATGTGGACATTCTTCCTCACACGAGCTAGAACACGGGCGGCACTGTTCTGTACCCTTGGAGGCGATAGATAGAAGAGTTAGGCAGACCAGCTAATACTGCATTACAATAGTCAATGTGTGATGATACTAGAGCGTGAATAACCTTGACTGCATCAGATTCAGACAAGAATCTGCGAATTCTTGCAATGTTCCTCAAATGGAAGTTGGCACTCTTACAGGCACTTGTGATGTGGTCATTCATATTCAATCTGTTGTCTAGGATCACTCCAAGGTCACGAACTGATTCCAAGAGCGACAGATTCTGGCCATTCAGGGAAATGTGCTCCATCTCAAACACAGAGTGTTGGTGTTGGGAACCAATCAGGATCACATCAGTTTTGTCATTATTAAGTTTCAGGAAATTGCCACTCATCCAGTCCTTCATTGCCGCCAAGCAATCCTGAATTTGCCGACAACAGAACTGATCGGTTATTCCTGGCTTGAAGGCAACATAGAGCTGCGTGTCGTCAGCATAGAGATGATAGCTCAGGCCAAAACGTCTTGCTATGTCACCAAGAGGAGAAGTATACATGGTAAAGAGGATAGGTCTCAGCACGGAGCCCTGCGGGACACCACATTCGATGTAGCACTGCTTTGATGAAGAATCCAACAAAGTAACTACTTGGGATCTCAAAGTCAGGTAGGAGTGGAACCATTTGAGAATGTTTCCAGAGATTCCAAAACGATGCAACATTCTCATCAACAGCAAATCGTGGTCCACAGTATCGAACGCTGCGGATAGATCTAAGAGGACAAGGAGTACCATCTGCTTCTTGTCGAGGGCTAAGAGAATATCATTTGTCACTCTGACAAGAGCAGTTTCCACACTGTGCCCTGGTTGATATGCGGACTGCAGGTTCTCGAACAGATCATTTCCCTTGAGATACTTGCACAGGCAATTTCCAACAACTTTCTCAAGAACTTTGGAGACAAACTGCAGTTGCAAAATCTGTCTATACAGTTAAACTCGCATAAGTCGATCTTCTCGGGACTGAGCAAACACATCGACTTAGGCGAGTTTCGACTTGTACGTAAGTCGAAAAAATCGACTTAAAGCTACACCACACGTACATATGTATAATGTACATGTATGTTGTCTACTCTGGAGCCGAGAGCTGGAGCGGTGTGCCCGATATTTGCCCTTCAGCAAGACACTTTATCCACATTGATGCAGGCCAGGGCTCCACACTAACTTTTATTTTGGTGGCCCCAAAATGATTGATTTTAGCTCACCTGAGCCAAAGGCTCAAGTGAGCTATTGCGATCGCCCTTCGTCCGGCGTCCGTCGTGCGTCGTGCGTCGTGCGTCGTGCGTCGTCCGTCGTGCGTCGTCCGTCGTGCGTCGTCCGTCGTGCGTAAACTTTTACATTTTTATCTTCTTCTTGAAAACCCCAAGACCGATTTTCATCAAACTTGGCAGGTAGCATCCCTAGGGGGTTAGGAACTCAATTTGTTAAAATGGGCACCATGCCCCACCCAGGGGGCCCCCAGGGGGGCCCAAACCCCCCAAAATTAAGGAATCTGTAAAAATCTTCTTCTCTAGAACCAGAAGTGATAGAGCTAAGTTAATACTATGAGTTAGTACATTGATGACTGTAGTTTCAAGTTTGTTCATGGCAGAATCAGGGGTGCCCCCTTGGGACCCAGGGGAGGGGGTGGGGAGGGGTCCTAATGGGGCCTAAATTATACATTTTCATCTTCTTCTTGAGAACCCCATGACCAATTTTCACCAAACTTGGCAGGTAGTATCCCTAGGGTGTTAGGATCTCAATTTGTTAAAATGGGCAACATGCCCCACCCAGGGGCCCCAGCGGGGCCAAACCCCCCAAAATGAAGGAATCTTTAAAAATCTTCTCTAGAATCAGAAGTTATAGAGCTAAGATAATACTATGAGTGAGTACATTAATGACTGTAGTTTCAAGTTTGTTCATAGCAAATCCAGGGGTGCCCCTCTTGGGGGCAGGGGGGGGGGGGGTTGGGAAGGTCCAAATGGGGGCCTGAATTGTACATTTTCATCTTCTTCCTGAAAACCTCATGATGGATTTTCGTCAAACTTGGCAGGTAGCATCCCTAGGGGGTCAGGATCTCAATTTATCAAAATGGGCACCATGCCCCACCCAGAGGGCCCCAGGGGCCCCCAATCCCCCCAAATGAAGGAATCTTTAAAAATTTCGGCCCTTATTGTACATTTCATCTTCTACTTGAGAAGCCTGGTCAAATTTTAGTAGAGCTGTGAATAATTTAGATTAGTGACTGCGTGAAAGGTGAACTTGCGATACTCAGGTGAGCGCTAGACCCGCGGGTCTCTTGTTATTTTTTGGTGGCCCGAACAAAAAAAAAAAAAACAAAAAAAAAAAACAAGCAAAACTAAATCGGTCCTACGTTCGGTCCGAAAGTTACCGTTATTTATTTCTGATTGTAAAAGCAATCATCCACCATTTACAAGTATTTTAACACCTTCCCCGAGCCGAATGTTGCCGTTAATCATTTTCAAATGTAAAAACAAGCAACCGACATTCATTCTAGGATCTTACGGAGCTGAATATCATCCTTATTCATTTCCGAACGTGAAAGCAAACATCCGCTTTTTATTTCATCATCTAAATGAGCCGATTGATACCGTTAATCATTTCCAAATGTAAAAGAAACAATCTGTTACTTATTTTAGCATCGTACGGAGCAGAATATTACCGTTATTCGATCTCCAAATTCAAAAGCAAACACCCGACATTTATTTTATGATCGTAAGGAGCCGAATGTTACTGCTGGTCCACTTCCGAAAGTGTAATGAATCATCT
>NC_092695.1:4986982-5084482 GCF_964275005.1 Diadema setosum | reverse complement strand
CAAATTTGTTATCTTATGATTCTGGTTTGCCACGTGTTGTTGCTGGCATTTAGTTCCCAACTAGTCGGCAAACCTGTATCCAAAGAAGCTCATGCTTACATATTGTGCAAATTGAGCCATTTCATTGATCAAAGAGTGTTTATCAACTCACTTCTTGCATAGAATTAAGGTTTCCGAACAACTTTCAGGGAGATTTGGGCAGTTGATGAATGTAAATCTGTTCTGATTATGGGGTTAGAAAAGCCTTTTTGAAATGTAGAAAAAAGTGTGTTCTCAATCGTGTTAAAGATGGAAATATGTTTCTGTAGAGATGATGAATGCGAAGTCTTTTTGAAACGTGTTTCTATCTCAGACTTACCACATGCCAACTACTTGTACATGATCTCTGCTCCTTGGGTCAAACTGCACAATGAAGCTGTGCAGTGGATCACTTCAAAGCCTCACTCGAGACTCACATTTTTCACCAGGCATTCAATTGCTAATTAGTCTGCGCCTTTGAATGTTTTTTCAACTGATATATGGCGCCTTCCCCACAACTCGCAATAGAGATGATATACCGGTAAGCAGCAACTCAAGAAATGCGATCCGAAGGGCCTTTGCTGACATGTTTAAATAGTGGGTATTGAAATGTGTTTCAAACATGGGAAAGGTGATAAATGTAGCCAAAGAGACTGCTTTGAAGGTGGAAATTTTTGCCGTGTTGAAATTTTTACACATTTCACTCAACCAGAAGCTAGCCGAAAATGAAAGCACACAAATATTTTTGCATGCCATACGTTGCAGTAGTTAACATCCTGATTCCATGAATTAAAAACATGCGAAATGCATCATACCCCGTCGAGCATGAAAAATTACTCCCACAAAAATATCCATCTTTACAGTAACAAACTTATTCAGTGACATTTATTTTGTAGTCAGGGTAGTGCACGGGTAAAGGCTTTTCCTGGTCATGAATGATATGAACCCACAATTGTAGATCTCAAAAGGCCCTAGCTCCTTGACATGCTCGGCTCTCTAAGTTTTCATTCATTACAATCAGGGATAATTGCGTAAGAGCCTTTGAAGAAGGCTAAGCCATGAGCTGGGTATAAAGGATTGGTGGGTGGGTTACTCAGCCTCTTGCCCAGTGCCATGTGACTTAGTGTATCCCGTCTCATTCTGATGCGAGAAAGATCCTCCTCTGGAACGGGAGGAGAATAGGGTCCTCCATTAGATGCCGTCAGGTGGAGTCTAGATAAACAGTGGAGGGCAAGGGTAAGTGAAACGCAAGCAGTGTCGGTCGTCTGAACTCTCAAATGGAATGATCGATGGTGTACAACTTCATCAGGAGAGCCGAGGATTCTACTTTTTCGTTTTAAATGGGGGAGGGGGTTGAACGGAAGAGTGTTAACTGAAGACAGATGTATGTGTTTCCCCAAACAAGGATATTTGTGTGACAAATAGCCCGAAGTCTTGAGGTGAGGCTAGTCCCGGGGAGCCAGGCGCACAAGCCGGAGCGGTTGGGGGAAACACTCGTTGCCGAGATTTTTCCCCTAAAAAGTGTTGACTCAGTTGCTGGGATTGATCGTGACAGATCTTCGGCGGGACTTTGAGGAATTCCGCCCGGATGGGGTCCAGGACCCTGTTTGACACACGCCGGGTTCGCTCTATACCCCATTCACTCACCGGTAGCATGCCGGAAGATGGGAGGTAAGGGCAGCTCCGCATACCTGTCAAATCCTCTGAAATACACCCGATGACGTCCATTCTCCAGGACATTCCTGAGATGGTCAGCTGGTGCTTTGCATGTGACCTCTGTAAGGATGACCAGTCACACACCTGCTCAGAAGGGTCATCTCCCTGTCTTGACCACTCCACACTGTCTCTTTGATATAGGCCTAGACCCCCTACAATGTGATGACCAAACAAAATCATGACTTGATTCCGGATCGCATCAATAATGAAAACATTCCCAATTTGGCAGGCAATGCATGAACACAGATTAAGTAACTTAAGAGATTTTTCCACCATTAGAATGCTAGTGGTGGATCATTATTCCCTTAAAAGATATGACAAAAATCATCCGCATGGTTGCCATGGATCTATGATGCAATCACTAAAAACTACCTCCTATAGCTTACATCATACCTGACATATAGCTGAGAAAAGAATCATCATAGGACAACAAGAATTTGCTCTTAAGACATATCTTGACGCTTCTCTCCCCCCCCCCCCCCCCACAGAAGACAGAAGAAAGATAACACCATATCATTTTATCCTTGGGTCTCTAGACAAGATGATATCTCCTGTTTGAATGAAAAGTCTTCTATGGAGTTATGAGAAACCCTCTTAGGTCCAGACGCTGTCAATCAGCCTTAAGAATCAGTATTCGTGATAACAAAGGCCTTGCTTTTAACCTGATCAGATCCACCCTATAAGTGTGTCATGCACTGCCTCTGAGATCCATAGTATATTTACCACACAGTTTTGACTTTTGCATTATCCCCTATCTTTAGAGGAAATTGCACAGATAGTGAAAAAAAAATGAGTGCTTTCAGAATGCAAAAATAAGCATAAACAGTTTCACAGTGGCATCTTTGACAATCTTTAAATGATATTGACAGAGACTCCAACCCCAAGCACCTTCTGATCTGGAGATTCTCCCGCCCGACACCCCTAGCAAACGGGAGACTTCAAGTTGATGTGTGTGAAGCACGAAGTTCCTATAGGGTTCTAGATGTTCTCTGGTGCTATCTAAGGCTTATTTTTTTCAACATACGATAGCAATAAGTAAGAAATCATCTCCACCGGGAGACACAGAGCCAAGGCGGGAGAAATCAAATCTCCAGCGGGAGAACGGGAGATTTTGCAAAACTGGGTTTTCGGCGGGAGATCTCCCGTCGAAAACGGGAGAGTTGGAGTCTCTGTATTGATGAATTCATAAAAAATACTTGCCATCAAAAGGGAATGAATTCAAAGAACGGTTGTAGTATGTTATTTAGATATTTCGTTGACGATGCTTTGGAAATACATGAAGAAAGATTAAGGAAAGTTGAGTGCAAGTGTTATTTGATTCATTTTGGCCAGACATGTCAGTGGGTGATACAATCCCAATAACCACTGATGCTTCAGGATGCCTGTTGTGATCTCCAGTCTCATAGGGGCTTTTACACTCACAAGAGAACTCGTTTGTAATTACCTTTCTAAGTGTATATAGAGTCACTGAGTGTTTAGAGACACAGAAATGGATATTCTTGCCAATTGTTGACTGTACATGACATTCCATAGCACAGCTGTGCCATAAACACTATATTCTTTGCCATAAACACTATATTCTTTCCATCAAATATCAAATTTGTGATACATATATGTCTGTATAAGTACATTATATACATTCCAACACCTTAGAGAAATTAAATGCCAGATTAATCTGGGCTCCACCCCCTCGGTGTCACAGCAGTCAAACTGTTCAGAATTAAATGTCATCCAAGATCACCAACGAAACAAACCCTTACAAATGTGCATCCAGAATTAAGCAAAACATGATTGTAAACAACCTCCTCTCCCCCATGTTTGGCAGAATATGATTCGAGTGATGTGTATAGAAGAAATGAAAAATCAAGTTTGCATCCAGGCTCACAAAAGATGATGCAAATATGATGAAATGCCTTTGTAGATAGTGTTTACAAACAAGTTCTTGTAAGTATGAAAGCCCTGTCATTAGGGTGTAGAAAATAAAGGAGGGTAGGGTAGTGGGTTCTCACTGGTTGCCATGGACGTCAAGTTACAGACTTGGTGGATGTTTACCAGTGATTGTACGTCTTTACCTTGTGTTCACTCTCATTCTCCTATGAGATGGACATGTGTAGAGATGAAATTATTTTGTAGGTAGGGCCACAGGCAAGAAATCTGTTGCAAGTCCTGATAACAAGGTGACTCCATATTTCCTCCCTGCTCTCTGAATTATGCATGTGGTGAGTGTGGGAGCATTTTATCGATAGATGATGGGGCTGTCCACTCCATCATGAATTCAAATCCTCGGTGCCGAATCTTTAGCAGACGGTCATGTACGCCCTCATCACTTGATGTGAACAGGAGGAATTAAAGCAAAGAGGAGGAGAAAGAGAAAAAAAAATCCTGTCAGTACTCTGCTGGAAATCTGTAAACTCTACCGTTTTGAGACAATAAACATCAAATTTTTCATTTTCTGAAGGATGAGAGAAAAATAACGGAGGAAGAGAAATCGTCTGATCTGTGGAATTCTACCTCCCTTCTCGCATACCTCTCATTCCACAGTGAGAAAAATATTTTGATTGTCACATCTCCATCAGGAGACACATACACTCACAAACATGCACAGTCATTATTCATCTACAGAGAGCTCGGCCCTCAGACTAGTCTTGTTTTCAGGCTCTCAGCTTCTCCCTCCACCTGTTTGGTGTCCGACTACATTAGGCTACTGTGAAAATAGAAATTTTGCAAGTATAAAACTTTCGCTGATTTAGCAAGGAGCCAAGTTTTGGGAGACGGAAGTGCCTGCAAATGTTTCTGTCAACTCAATGCGTTGAACGCTATATAGTACGGTCGGCAATTCACAAAAGTTACATACTGTGAGAAAGGCCGTCGGCTCCAATTTGTGAAAATTTCATGCTGCAAATGTTTCTGATTTTACAGTAGATACAAATGTATGGGCCTGGGTATTAGACTATCTGCCGTGTTACATCCAGGCCCTTAAAGTTTGCTTTGTCATGGCGGGAGACGTCTTTGCACTAGGAGTATAACAAATAACCTGTCCAATGCTGTCCGTGCAAATTGCCAGTTTGTCCCAATGTTGCCATGTTTGACGAAGCCATGTGAAACGTGCACAAACAGCGGAGCTCGCTACTACCTGACACAAAGCGTAAGGCTTAAGTCAAGTGTACCGCTGCTTCTATAAAATTCCTGATTTTGTGTGCATTATTGTTTGTGTGTGTAATGCTGCATTTGTCTTGTATCAATACATGATGGGTGTAAGACTTGGTTAGGGACTGACAAATGGTTTGCCAATAAATTTGTGTTTGAGACTTTGTAATTTTCATGGCACAGGCAATAGTCATGTGAGAAGTCCTCTCCAAGTGCATCTATGGACTACTTTCAATTGGAAGAAATTTATGGAGTCTACAGGAATATAGTCTTACTTCAGTGCTGATGTAAATGTCATTGTGAATAGATACATTGTATTACTGAAGGTGAAGTCATGGAGAAGTAGCCATCAGCATGAAAGTCAGGCTAGCGTGATTTTTGTCTTATATTTCTTTCCATTCAATGGGGAAATAAAGAAAAATGGGAGAAAATAAACATTGGGTTATATTTAGAAGCAATGGTGCTCTCTTTTTCCCAGTGGATGTAAGGAGCTGGCGATATCTGTTATTGGTAATGTAAATAGCAGGATGCTGAGGAATCACAGACTCGCTGAATTAAAGGCCAAGTCCATCTTCACAGACATGTGGATCGAGTGAGTGCGGCCATATTATCATAACACATCAGTGAAAGTTTGGGGAAAAATGGACAATCTGTTCAAAATTTATAAAGTTTTGAAGTATTTGCTCAGTCATTGCTGGATGTGAAGACTTCTACAGCTTGTGATGTCATACACTGTGTAGGATGATAAGGAGAAAATATAAAGAAAATTCAACATATTTTCACTTTTCTTGCATTATAAAAGAGCACATGACTTGCCTCTTTCATAAGGCAGAGAGAGTGATATTACTTAATATTATGTCAGTTATAAGTGAAGGGAAGGTGTACCGGTACTTAAAAAAACACCTAAATTTTGTGGAATTCTCTTCATATTTTCCTTAAATCATTCTACGCATGTGACATCATCAACTGCAGCAGTCTTCTCATCCAGCAGTGACTGCACAGAAACTTAAAAAAAAAATCATAACCTCTGAACAGATCGTCCAATTCTCCTCAAACATTCACAGATGTGTTCTACTTATATTGCTTGCATTATCTGAATCCACATACCGTTATAGAATGAAGATGAACTTGTCCTTTAAAGAAGAGGACCTGATTTGATATCATTCCTCTTGTCCCCAGTTTGAGAGGAATCTCTCCCTGGTGGGAGATTTATGCTCTGATACATAGAAGGTGGCTTGCCAATCATTTGTAGAGGAAATGTGAAATGTCAAGAGGTGTTTGTATGTGTGTGTGTGTGTGTGGGGGGGGGGGGAAGGGGGTGGTGGATGGGAGGGGGGAGGTGGCAGGGTTGGAGTGTGCATGGAGAAGGTGAGGTCGAAAAAGGGGTCAGAAACGATGAGACGGCATTGACTTTGAACTAGAAGCGATTGCTACAATTGAAGAAGAGTTATTGATCAGGTTTGAAGTTGACTGTTACATCTCGCAGAGCCCCCATTTCTGTAATAGACACAGTTTTCAATGCATCATACCTGAACAGTGTAGTCTATCTGCATGCATCTGTTTTTACCCATGTGAATGTGAGATTTTTGAAGGTATTGAGCTATTGGTATGACATTGTAGAGCTCATTCTCCACTACATGATGGTTCCAATTTTGAATTATTTTGATTTTCAGGAAAATAGTAAAAATCAAAACAAAAGGATGCTATTTTACCCAATATTTAGAACAGTGCTTACAAATCTACACTCTTTTGTTTAATAGACATTTTATTCAATGAAAATTGTTTTGTTTTTATCTAAGCTGGAATCTTACAACACAATAGCGCCCTTCTGGCTCTCAGCCACCAAATTACATTTCATGCATAGCATTAAAGTCATAAGGTCGTTTCATTTCCATCAGTTTTGGATTGATGTCATTGATTTGTATGTTTATGAAATTCAAGATATTGATTACACTAAAGTGAAATGTGTGGGACTACAAACATTGTGTCCCTGTCAGCGTGATTGATGCCTTTCTGGCATGCATTTAAGAATTGCAGCATACTGTTATAATGTTGATTATTTCATGGTGGAGAAAGTTTTTCGAATTTTCTTGTTTGCTGATCTGTTGTGAAAATCATGACATGCATGTAAATGTGCATATAATATTTTGTTTGATCATATACACAAATACTCTCACCCATAGAGTTGTAAGGAAACAATGTATGGTGAAAAAAAAAATGATCTAGCAAAAGTTTATGCTTTTTCAGAAGTAATTATGTTACACCTTTATAGCATGACCAATATTTGGGAAAATGAGATATGCTCTGTTGGTGTTTGTGGCTTAGGCAATTATGTAGAAGACAATATTGCCTCTCCTTGCTCAGTTGAGTTGCTATTGGAGATAACTTGACATTGATGACAAAAATACTGTTGTCCACATTAAGTATCCTTGAAGGCATGAATTGGATATACAGGGTGTTCAGACGCATTTTTTTTTTTTTTTTTTTTACACGAGAAGGGTATAGCTTTACCAAAATGGTAGGGACCTATAGTTATATGATGAATTTATACGTCTGAACGCTGACTAACGAAACAATGTATAAGGAAACAACGTATAACGAAATGACAGAGCATCGTTTCGAACTAGAACTCGATAACGAATCAGCATTCCATCGTGTCCATTGTGCATCAGAACGTATGGTAGCCATATAAGAGTATAACTGGGTGGGGCTTAGTGGTGACTGGTGACCCCATAGCTATCACTCATGACCATAACTGCATGCGCAGGGGCAAGCTGCACATCTATATGACATTCTCCTGAACGGTCAAGATTAGCGTCTGAACGGTCTGTGGGCTCTACGATGATTTTTTATATATCGTTTCTTCATCGAGTTTTGGTATAAACTGGCTTGTGTCTGAACAGGGGGATAGTGGCCTTTGGCTTAATGGGATGTGAGCTGGACCACAATAATGAGATGATAGGCAGTGATGAATGAAAAACAGCAACTCTTGTCCTTGTGAAGAATCTTAAAGGGAAGGTAAACCCAAAGAGCAATGTGGATTGAGTGAAAGCAGCAACATTAGTAGAACGCATCAGTGAAAGTTTGAGGAAAATCGGACAGTCGATGCAAAAGTTATGAATTTTTAAAGTTTTGGTGTTAGAACCGCTGGATGAGGAGACTACTAGAGGTTATGACGTATGAGAGGACAACAATATAAAGAAAATATGAAGGAAATTCAACAAAAATTCATTTTTGTAGCATTATGAAAGAGAACTTGACTAACCGCTTTCAGAAAGCAGGGGGAATAATTGCTACCCTTAACATATGTCAGTATGAAGTTGACGGAATTTGTAATTTTCATGAAAAATGGATTTTTGTAGAATTTTCTTTATATTTTCTTTGTATTGTTGTCCACTCATACGTCATAACTTCTAGTAGTCTCCTCATCCAGCGGTTCTAACACCAAAACTGTAAAAATTCATAACTTTTGCATAGATTGTCCGATTTTCTTCAAACTTTCACTGATGCGTTCTACTAATGTTGCTGCTTTCACTCAATCCACATTGCTTTTAGGGTTTATCTTCCCTTTAAAGGAAACCAAAACCCAAAGAGAAATGACATGACATCATGTGTTGACAACAATATGAAGAAAATATAAAGAGAATTCCACAAAAATTCATTTTTCATGAAAATTACACATTCCATATAGTAATTATTCCCCCTGCTTTCTGAAAGCAGTTAGTGAAGTGCTCTTTCATTATGCTAGGAAAGTGAAAGCATGTTGAATTTTCTTTATATTTTCTTTACACTGTTGTCCACACATGATGTCATAAAATCAAGTAGTCTCCTTATCCAGTGGTTCCAACACAAAAATTTTTAAAAATCATAACTTTTGCATCGATCGTCCGATTTTCCTCAAACTTTCACTGATGTGTTCCGCTAATGTTGTTGCTTTCACTCAATCCACATTTCTCTTTGGGTTTTGGTTTCCTTTCATGTTTACGATAATCTTAAGTTTTGTGTCTATATATACATTGATGGACAAATGATGAACAAATAATGTTAAGGGGGCAAACAAACAAACAAACTAGAGTTGAGGTTAAAGTAGATCATCTCTGTGTATGTAGTGTGTGTGTGTGTGTGTGTGTGTGTGTGTGTGTGTGTGTGTGTGTGTTATGTGTGTTTATAGGTGGGTGGATGGATGAGAATGTTTGAGAAGAAAGGGCAGTGCCTTTTGAGCCAAAAGATAACTTCTAGAATGTTGAATTTTAGAAAACAAATAGTCCCAGAACTAATCACTGCCGTGTATGATGTCAAGGTCTTGGGTGAGATATATACCCAACATCCAGCTGTTTTGAGATAGTTTCATGCCCCTAAGTCATTGTCTGCCAGCACCACATATCTGCATGCAAAACGCTTGAGGTCGGAGAATGGAGAAAAGGTCTCTGGGAGAATGGGGGTTAACATTCCTGCCCTCCTGTACCTCCCACTGAGGTAGAAAAGTCAACAGTTGGGTTAAATGTGATCAATCGGAGAGGAAACATTGGCCACTTGCGCTCTCGAAATTGATTGAACCCTCTTCTGTTTCAGTCTGACGTTACCTCTGGGGGGAGGAGGGAGGAGAAGGAGGAGGAGGAGGAGGAGGAGGAGGAGGAGGAGGAGGAGGAGGAGAGAGAGAGAGATGGAGAGGGAGGGATGGATGGATAAAGAAGGATGGGGTTGGGGTTGGGTGGGAGATGAGTAGAGAAGGAATCCCTTGGGAGATTTGGAGAAATTAGAGGACTGTAACTTGGCAACCTACATTGTCGGTTTTAGAAGTCGATACTGACATGCCTTCTTAGAATTATGATCATTGTCATTTTTAAAGGAAGCGGACATGGTCAGAATCTGGGAAAAATCTTAGAAGAAGAAGCATATATATTTTCCAAATTTAAGCAGATAATATGCATAAGCATTTGGTGTAGTTATAATGGAATCTGACTGTGAAGGAGGGGGGGGGGGGAGTCGGGGCTTAGGAAGGTAGAGGGCTAAAAGACAAGGGAAAAGAGAAAAATGAAGAAATTGTTGAAGGGGTATTTTGCATGTTAAGGTTGAGAGTGTGTGAGGGATGGGGAGGTGGGGTGATGGGGGGGGGGGTGGTATGCTGCATACATTCCTTGCCCTTGGCAACAAAGCATGAATAGTGGGAAAGTGAAATGAGTGGATAAATGTGTACTAAGTATGTAGGAGACTTTTCCAAATACCCATCTGAGCAAATGAAGAATTTGTTGATGTTATGTTATGCAGTATGATGGGGGGGGGGGGGTTATGAGAGATTAGAGATATATTAATGTGTGGTAAGAGCAGGGGGAGGGTCATATGTTTAAGGAACTGGGGAGGGGGTATAAGAGAATAGTTAATACCACAACACGTAAGAGGACAGATATGAGAGAAGTGGTATAGCAGGAAAATGGGGGGGGGGGAGGGGTTAGGATAAAAAAAAAAAAAAAACAAACTAGGAAAGATTTCTTTCAGGCTGGTCTTATAACAGGTGACATTTCAGAGCCCTCTGCAGCTGATGATGCATCTTTTGGAAGAAAGAAGGGGGGGGGGGGTCCTGAAGAAATTAAAATAAGGGTAAAATAGCCGAAACTATGGCTGGTGACACAAATGAGTCTCTTGATGGTGATACTACCTCTTTTATGGGATGCAAGGAGGAGTGGAAGCAAGAGGTAAAGACAATTTGGAAGAAGGGTGGAAGTTGATGGAGATGGGGGTAGGAAGAGGGAGGGATGAGGGAGGGGCAATCTAGGCAACCTATACTCCTGTAACCCACATTGGGATTGAGTGAAGGTCAGGGCTGCACTGGTTTACACCCTCTGGATCAAGGCCATGTGCATTTATGACTTGGCTGTCTGAATTCATCATGGAGTCCTTCGATGGTGACATTGATTTCTTCTGTCTGGCGGGGAGGAAAGTATTAATGGGGCCAGAGTAGGAATTTTTGATTTTTTTTTCTTTTACTGCCTTTCATACCCCTCCCTCCCCAAAGATGGGGGTATATGAGGATAGAATCTGTGTGTACATGTCTGTGTGTTCTTGTATGAGGTTTCAAGTGGGGATATTGTTTTGTAGTGTGTCACTGTAGGCAGCCGGAGATACATTTCACGGTGGGCTTGTGTGTGTGTGTGGGGGGGGGGGGGAGGGGAAACTAGCAATTGATCTATTTGTATAGGACTGATGGCCTATTGTGTAGATTTCATGAATCTCTCTGTCTTCCTTTGGGCACTGTTCTGTTGTTGTTCTTGTTTTGTCTTTGCTATAGCTCTTCATAATAAGGTAGATTTATGTCTTTTTGTCTCCGAATGTTGTAGTGGTAAGAATTCTCACCCCATAGACTAGAATGTTGGACTGAAGGAATGAGGCAGTACTAGCTGATAAGTCAAGAAAAAGTATTTGTGTGATTACTCTTGAGATGGTGAATTATGCATACAATCTTTCATTTATTCTGAAGGAGCATTTATTCAACATATACTTTTCCTTGGTCAGTGTTGTCTGTATTCAATAAGTATGGAAATTGCGTTTTGATATCAGATTGTCATCATCTGTGTAAAGCATGGTTTCACTGACCCTTGGAATGGTTTAAAGCAGGTTGAATGTGGATGATTATGCAATAGCAAACTATTTTTAGATGATGGAGATGACATGATGATAGTAGCAATAGTGATTATGATATCAGTGATAGTTATTGTAATGATTTGTATGATTATGATGGTGGTGGTGCTGATGCTAGTGATGATAAAGATAATGATAATCATAATGATCATCTTGTTAATGTGAGAGAGGGAAGGAGGAAAAAAAAAGAAGAATGAGAGATCTGACAATGAAAAGTAAAGGGGTATAAAGGAAAAGGAAATAATAATATTTATGACAAGTAATGATAAGTAGAGTAATGATGATAAATAAAGCCAATTCAACAAGACAGAAATAAGAATGTGCCACATTACATCATCCAAATTTTGATACTTGCTGTATTCACTGGTATCCTTGGTGACATTTGAATAGCAAAGTTGTACATGTGACTGGAATCTGTACTCATGCAGTATAGTGCATCTTGCAAAGATAATATGTCACTGGTGTAATGTAAAATGTAAAGTCATCATGTTTGAATTTGACATTTCTACACTTCCACTTGTTATATTTCTAGATGAAAGGACAATAGAAATTCTTGTCATGGAGCAATGTCTTTTGTTGATTTCCATTCCAGACATTGCATTCTGCATCCACTTACCCCGCCCCCATTCCTTTGTGTAGATTTCTTCTTTCTGTGCAGCTAGTGCGGAAGCTTTCACTCTTTTGCCTGCTCAATCAAATGCCATGTGCAGAAGTCTGCCAGAATGGGAAAAGAGAGCGGTGGATGGGGGTGATGGGTGATGGGGGGGGGGGGGGGGTGGTTAGGGATAGATGTCATGTGATTTAATGTGTCCAAGTTCTCTGGCTGGCATGAGAAACATTATGCAGACCAAATTTTGGTGTGAATTTCACACAAGAGGAGGATAAAAATAGAAGGAAGATGAGACAGAAATAGACAGTCGGGAGAGGGAAGCGAGGGTGTCCGCTCCAGCGGATACCTTCTTGGGAAGGATGGAGGATTTTCCTTTCCGCTGTGACTCTGGCAATGTCGCCTGATGTACTCAAATGTGTATTCTGTGTGAATGTGTCTTAACCCGAACAAGAAGTGGCAAATCGTCGGCACATGCAGGATGTAGGCCAGTATCAGTAAGGAAATGAAAGTGTGTGTATATGTGTGTGTATGGGGGGGGGGGATGGCAGGATGGGAGAGGTTGGATGGATTCTTAAGTGCAATACAAAGATTGGAGGAATAGAAAATGGCATATTTGTGGATGAGGAAGGACCTTTTCCGCAGCCAGAAGGTACAAATTAGCTAAAAGTATGATAGATGAACTGATCTGTTATTCATTGGTTTCTGTTCATATGTTAAAGTGCCTTGTGCCAGGTATGTATTATCATCAATATGTATTTTTCTTTTTTTTTGAGTGATGAAATATTTGGCTCACAGGCTCATTTAAAAAACATCAAGCTCAAAATTTATTATCAAATGGTGCACATCGGAGTATCAGACATAATGAACTCCATGCTTTACTTCTTTATGATGTGTTGTCCCACATGTTAATGTTTATGTTAGCATTGTAAGAATACAATGATATCACAGATCAATGAATAAAATAATTCTCTTTGACAGTAACCATTTCATATGGTGTTCCTGTGATCGTCTTTTGTCAAAGTAATGACAAAGTTATTCTGCTGTAGTATTATGCGAGAGACTTCTCCGCAAACTGAACGTTAGCTTTAACTCTGATGAATGTATCAGGTGACGTTTCTTCATCTGTCCACCAGCAGAATATATTCCCACTCTGGTCCATCCGGGAGTGATCGTAGATGCGTTCGATACATCTGTGAACAGGGTCGTTAGTCCTGTAAGCACCGAATCAGGGATCGCGTTACAGCCGTTGATTTACAAATGTCAACAACTGTAACAGAGAGAATATTATTTTTAGACGTTTCTCTCTCGTCCCTCTGTGCTTTACACATACTGATAGTCTTTATATGCAGACTCTCAGTGTTTCTTTTGTTTTCATAACGTTCAGTCTTACAAAGCAATGTGGAAGGGATATTGATTTGCGGAAACTGAGATAGTGAGACTTAAATGATGAGATTGCGATGTTATGAGGCAACTTTGTGGTTTTTTAGCTCTAGAAAGAGAGGAAAACAGGAAAACAACCCGAGGTAAACAACCCTGATGAGTTATTTTCGGAATGCTAACAGAGAGATAGATTCAAACGAGTATTCCCAAACATGAATTACAAGACAAAAGATCATACTTCCCTTGTGTAGAACAATGAAGAATGACACAAAATGTGAAATTTTGATATCAGAAAATGCAGGTAGATGAGCGGAAATATGGGGTGGGGGAAATGGAATGAAATCTACAAATCAGTAAAAGAAACATATTGACATCATTGACAGCTAGAGATATAAGATGCACAGACCAGAGTAAGAAGAATGTGGATGTTGAATGGGAATTGAACAAAGAGTCTGCACACCTATATGAGTGGTGTCAGTTAGTTAACATCTTGAGTAGACCTAAAATGGAAGGTGTCCGCCATCTTGGATTTACGGCCGCCACGCTGCCAGCGGGAGTGACAGGGGTCTTAATGGGTGGTTCCTTGACATTTTTATGGCTCTGGTGGGAGCTGGGTAGATTGTCTGGTGCCAGGGAAGAGGGCACTGTGTCAACATTGGCATTGATTGCTGGCTGTATGTTGTCATGGAAACCGGGCGGAGGAGGGAGAACAGAGTTCTACTGGTGCTTCTCTTGCTTGCTAATGTCATAGCTGCCAAATGACAAGTTGCCACAAGATTTAATAGGATCTTGAAATTGAGATGGAACATGAGTTTGAATGATTGGACCTGTTGTTACTTAAATATAAAGTGCCATGAATGTATTACAGATTGTTTGCCTGAAAATTGAGGGTTGATTCTGGGTTACAAAGAAATACGGTACCGCTTGAATTACTTTGAGATGGAATCTCTGCTGAGTGTTCAGCAAAGCATTGATTGCTGCTGTCTGCGATCAAATTAGTTATAAAATCAGATAAAGCATTGAGTTTGCCAGAAGACCTGAAATCAGATCACACTGAAGAACGAATCAGAACAGTGTGATGGTTGAACACTTGGGTAGGTAGATGGTATACAGCAGGATGTCTTACAACACTGATGTCCATACTGACAAGGTCATGGATGTTCATTCACATCTTATTATGTTCATTCACATCTTATTTGGATTTACTTGGATGTTGAGATGCAAGGCAGAGTTCATTTGCCTTTCCACTTCATTTGTATAGGGGAATCAAAGTAATGTTGTGAAGTGAAATAGTAAATAGGCCTACTGTGAAAGTGGATATTTTCGCACGACTAATTTATCGCTCGACTAATTTTTTGCGCTCGGCAGGGAAAGAAGATTTTCGTGTGTATTTAATTCCGCGGAATCAAGACACCAACTACTGGAACGTATGGCAAGCAAAAATGTGCGTGTGCTTTTATTTTCGCACTAGTTTCTGGTTGCACGAAATGCGCGAATATTTCAACACCGCGAAAATTTCCACTTTTACAGTATATTGTATGTCTAACTTCTGTTTTGTGTTTTGCCCAGTGTGACATTGGAAAAAATGTTTGTTATGGAATATCTTAATCTTAATCCATTGCTTATGGAAGCCAGCCTGTCATGGATTGATCCTGTGGGAATTATGATATCTGAGAGGCAGCAAGTTCAGATGAGCCATGCATGGATGGTACTGCTGTTTCAAACCAAGTCATATTAGCTAGCAGTGATCAATTGAGACTTTGATTTCTACCTAATGAAAAGGCATAACATGCTCGGAGGCATGGTTCTCCCACAAGTGCTACTTGATGTAAATTTTGCTAGCAACAACAAGCACCAGTCTTGTGGCTAACTCCATGTGAGTATCGCATGACCCACCGTCCGCTCAATGACTGGAGCTGTCCTGGCTGCTAAGCTACTCCCAGCGCCGTGCCGAAAAAAATTGTCTGATGTTGACATGTTGTTTCTGATCGTATTTCATCCGGAGGTGATGCTATCGCACGAGACGCTGAAAAACGAGGCATATCTATGAAGTGATGATGCCGCAGATAACGGGGGAAAAAAAAAATGATACTTGTATCTTCGTCGTATTCTGCTGTGCTCGTTATTGTTTACTTCTGTTTTTGTTTAGCATCGTGTTTGAAACATCCCATGTTTTCCCTAGTGTGTTTGTGTTTGTCACACCATTTCCTGTGCATTCCCCCCCCCCCTCTCATCGGGATGATGGAAAAATAAGTGCAAACAAGATTTGCTCTCCTCTGATCACTCATGATGAAAGGTATCACGTGTCTGGTATGCGAGTCATGTCCTTGTTTATTGCCCTGCAAATTTTCGCCATCTGTTAAAACTCTGATTACATGCAAGGGCCATTGCTCCTTTGTCATACTCTCCTTCCTGTCTTGTTTTATGTCGCCCTCGTTCTACTCTCCCCTTTACCTTTATACGTATTGAAAAAAATACTGGTATATTTGCTTTTCAGAGTGTATTCCATCTTTTTTTTTCTTCATATGATTACTCCTATAAATATTGAATTCTCTAAACACATCCAATTGCTGTATCTATCTGTGACAGCCTGTCATCGAATCTGCCACATGTAAATTCAACAACTGGATGTGTTTATACAACTCAACATTTATATTCATCAACATCCTTCTGAACATATTTTGCAATATTATTTCTAGTAGAATCAAACATTATGCTCTTTCTTAGTTTATCATTTGCTTCTGTTCAGTTAACGAGCTGCTACAATGTTCTCTGAATTTATTTCTTTTGCTTCTCTGTAATACCTTTTCCCAAATATATTGTCATTTTTTTTCCTGAAGAGATTTTACGCACAAACTTAATTCATATTTTGCTGCTGTCTTTGTATCTTGCAGTCTCTTGTTTGTCTTTATTGGTCTTTTAACTTCTGCTCATGTTCTGTTTGTTTGTCTCCTCTGTGTCCCCTCTCCCTCCCCATTGTCTTGGAAGAGATATATGCATTTGTTGACATATGTTTCTCTCTTTTATATGTATATGATGGACTGTTTGCAGTATTCCTTTTGGTGTCCCTGTGTATAATAGTTATTGTATATCTTCCTCTGTGTTTCTGCATACTTCCCAGTTAGAGATGTAGTTTCTATGATTCTCTCTTCCCTCCCCCCCCCCCCTCACTCTTCCATGACACTTGACAAAATTGAACGGGATTTATCGCAGCATCAGGGGCCTTTTCTGGCCAAATATGCGATCAGCCCTGATTCTGGCAAAAGGTCGTGCGCTTATGAAAATATCCCGGGTTAGTCGGGGCTGGGAAGATGGCCCTCTCCACCAATGCAATATGACAGCTATATGTTTTTGTGTGTGCTGAAATAATTCAGCCAATACCTTGGGGTATTGAATGATCAGATAAGTAGTATGTATGTATTGAAGTGAAGCGCAGAGCAATGTTTATTTTGGCCTGAGTAAGTCTGCTGTATTCATTTATATAATAGATGGCATCAGAGGAGAGGGATGTGTTTTTTTTTTTTTTTTTTTTTTTGCTACAGTTTCATTTTGTTTGTAGTGATCAAATGTACATTTTTATTTTATTTTTTTTTTTTTTTTGGGGGGGGTCTTTTTATAGATCAAGAATCGAGCTTAGCTTTTTAGTGGAACACTCTTTTCCATTGTTATGATTACACATGACAAAGTGTGCATTATTTTTATTTTTTTTTTTGCGTTGCTATGATACCATTCGTAAATACTGTATATTTTATATTGTGTTCAATGATCTGTCCTTCCCAGCTGGATGAAAGTCAAATTGAGACATGTACCGCTTTGTGTGTGTATATATATATATATATATATATATATATATATATATATATATATATATATATATATATATATATATATATATTGGATGGAAATAAATAAACTATTGAATTGAACTTGTTCTAAATGATGTGATGTAAGTCAGCTTTGAGTGCACTGTGTACAGGATCAGGTGTATGAATGAATGTGATGATGGAGAATACTCATTTTTAGGGGAGGATGTCAGTCAGGATGTGATTTGATGGGTACCTTGATATTGATAAAAATGAATAATATTTCATGCTGTGCCTGGTGAAGTGAATTTGATTTGTTTTTAAATCTGCGGGATGAAGATATTTAATAGTATCACATATAATGAAGCAATATATTTGCATGCTTTTATTTGTGTGCTACTTTCATGTGGCTCAAAATGTGAGAAGATTTCGATTTTAGCAGTATAGTTCTATTATCGTCTTCACACAATTACCATCTTCATCAACATCAACATCAACATCACAATCAACATCAACATCAACATCAACATCAACATCAACATCATCATCATTAACCCCATAATCAACATGAACATGAATGTTATGAACATCACAAACATCAAACTCATCATCAATGTCACTATCATCATCATCATCATCATCATCATCATCAATGTCACTGTCATCAACATCATCAACATCAACATCAACATCATCATTAACACCATAATCAACATGAACATGAATGTCATGAACATCACAAACATCAACATCATCATCAATGTCACTATCATCAGTATCATCAATATCACTGTCATCAACATCATCAACATCATCATCAACATCAACATCAACATCAACATCGACATCAACATCAACATCAACATCATCATTAACACCACAATCAACCTGAACATGAATGTCATGAACATCACAAACATCAACATCATCATCAATGTCACTATCATTAACATCATCAGCAACATCAACATCAACATCAACATTGTCATTCACCATACCACAGCATCAGTGCCACGATTGTTTTTTTTTTTTTAATTCTAGTGACTAGTGAATAATTGCTATCATTCATTTCTGCACCTAATTGTGCTGAGCCTTGAATATCTTTTTTCTTTCCCTTCATCCTTTCTTCCCACTTTCTTCTGTATGACCAACAGAGCTACCTGCAACCGTTGAAGAGCCCCGACAATGCCGGCCTGTGCGACCAGGCCTCCGTAGAGATGATGTTCTACAAGATTCCCGAGATCCTCCACAACCACCAGGTCTTTCTGGAGCAGCTGGAGGACCGGATGAAGCACTGGCACAGTGAGCAGAAGATTGGTGACATCATCAACAGCTCGGTGAGTGCATCCCCCGCATCAGTGGTGGTAGGGGTTGTGATGGTGGTGGTAGTAGTGGTAGTGATAGTGGTAGTGGTGTTGGTGGTAGTGGTAATGATAGTGGTAGTGGGTGGTGGTGGTAGTGACAGTGGTGGTGGTGGTGGTGGTGGTGGTGGTGGTGGTTTAGTGGTGGTGGTAGTGGTGGTGGTGGTGGTGGTGGCGTAGTGGTGGTGGTAGTGGTGATGGTGGTAGTGGTACTGGTACTGGTGGTGGTAGTGGTAGTGGTAGTGGTGGTGGTGGTAATTTGGGAGGAAAGATTGACACCCCTTTCCCCACAGACAGGAGTGAGATGTATGGATTGTTTGTTTGTTTGTTGTTTTTTTGTTTGTTTCATTTTTCATCTGGGAAGATGGTTGGATAGCCTATATTCAGCTGCACTAAGAGCTGGTCTTCCATGGGGTCCTGTTGGATGTGAGAATGACCACTTCATCGGGGTCTGCACCCTGCTCTTTGCGAGGGATGAATGAAGTGGGATCTTTTATGCGAATGAATTGTTGGGAAATGTGCAAGCTTATTGGTTGAATGTTTTGGCAAAATGTGACACATATAAAATGGTCCTTGTCATTTGATGTCAGACGATCTTGCATGCCTGGAGTTCTTTGGTGGCACTGGTTTGACATAATTGTAGTGCAGCTTATCAGCCTGATCTCTGGGATGAGGCATCCTTCTGATTGTGCATTTGAAGGATTTTTGTGCCTCCACCCCTGAGGGGAGCAGGAGGCATTATATTATAAGGAACGTAAACAGCTATAGCCATTTTACAGCTGACCTGATCCTTTTTATGGAAATCAGAAGTGTGCCAGGGCTGATGATGATTAGGAGATATCACAGAGTCATAATAACTTAATTCATTCTGTAAATGGCTGTACCAAAGAAAGGTGGACAAACCACGGATGTGATGTATATCTTGCCGATGAAATCGTGGTGACAGTTATTACGTTTGGTGGTCGTTTGGTCAGGGTTAGCGTGATTGGGTTGAGCAATGTAGTTTTGCTGCATTTCTAGTACTTTTTTGGCCATGTTTGTAATATACTGTGCAGTTTTAGTTTCACATATTTTGCAAGATGCAATAGAAGGAAACACACTTACTGAAGTTTTTTTTTAATTATTTTTTTATTATTTTTTTTTTAATTGATTTTCAAAAACAAATCATACATAACATTAAAACAATCAAAGCAAAAAATAAAAATAGAAACAAAACAAAACAAAACAAAACAAAACAAAAAAAGCAGCCATACCAAGTATTTCACAAATAGCAGTTGTCACCCATTTTCACAAATCATTTTAAAGCAAAATAATGTAGGATTACGAGAGATGTCCCAAGCAAACCGCCGACAAGCCCGCGAACATGCCAGCCGGACCGCCGCTCAATCCACCAGCACCAATTCGGGCCCCTGGCAGACTCCATTCTTTATTCACTTATTGAAGTTTGTGTACTGAAGTTTGTGAACTGTAATCACCTCTGCCAGAGAGTGTTATGTATTTGCCGTGTTCATATGTTTGTCCAGTAACAAAATGTACAATTTATGTGCTGTGTGAGGTGTAGCCATGCATCCAAACATATGTGAACTCACTTTTACACCCAGAAAAAGAAGGCCCAAACCAAAAATGATAGGAATTTTCATTTGGCAAGTGGAAATAATGGGGGAGTCAGACACAGACTTTTTAAATGAACTCTGATACAACTAGGTCAATCAGGGCAAATTCACATTTGATGAACCCACTTCTTTTAATGGGAGTGGAGGGTTTTCACAGTTAACTTGAAATGGGTTTGTGAGATGGGTTTGATGCCACCTCCAATGTAAGTCATTTTTATTACTTGGGAGAAAAAAAAAATCATATCTTCCCATTTCACTGCAATCGATTCTTTTTCATTTGGTGATTGCGTGGGAGAATATTATAGATTGACATTTTTATTAATATATTTCTCCAGATTACTTTAGCAGTGACCCTTACATTCATTGCTATTCAGGTCACAGATTAAGTAAAGAAAAGAAAAAAGAAATAAAGAGCAGAATAAAGGGCTTGAAAAAAAGAGTGAAAGAGAGGGAATAAATCACCTCACGCCAGAGTGAAGTGGGAATTACAGTGGATTTCACGTGTGCAAACCAATCAGATTGAGAAGCACTTTGATGAGAGCCCATCTCCCTTGACTGCAGAAACTCTGAGAATATTTCCAAGAAATTGTATTTGTGGGCACAGTTGTGACCAATATATAGGGCTTGGACCTTAATGGAAGTCATATTTCAATTTCCAATCACTTTTGTAGATCGATGTGAATAAACCCAGTTCAAATCTAAACTAGATCTAGAGTCATTCTGTGTTCTTCCGTGAAAGAGAATGTGAAATATATATGATATCATTCTCTTTCTCTCTCACTCAGTCCTCCTATCTATAAACTATCTATCTATCTATCTACATATCTATCTATCTATCTATCTATCTATCTATCTATCTATCTATCTATCTATCTATCTATCTATCTATCTATCTATCTATCTACCTATCTATCTGTCTGTCTATCTAATCTATCTATCCATCCATCTATCTATCTTTCTATCCACCTATCTATCTATATTTCAGCTATCTATCTATCTATTTGTACAAGTTGATAAATGGATAGATAAGTAGATAGGTATTTATAGGCTCTTTATATTAGTCTTAATTATGATGATTTGTTGGGTGATAGTTTACTAGTTGAAATAATTGAATGCACCTGGGTTTCCAGAATTTCTCCAAACATAATTTTATTCTAGTATAGGAAATTTGAATATAATCTGACATGAATCTCTTAAAAAACCTGCAAGAATTTAGAATATTTGTGATAATAAACCAGTATAAAAACCCATGAAAGAGATGGCACTGATGTTATATTGTCCTATCTCTTTTGTGATATCTTTTAAAGGTAGGAAATACCTTTTACGGACCTCCCAAAATGCAGCAAAACATTAAATATGAACCTCAGGGGACTTGTTTAGGCCGCTGCTGAGAAATTTGGAAGTCAACAGTTATCTACAATTTGAATAATGCACCAAACTCAACTACTCAGTAGTTCTGTGTGTCAGCCACACTTAAGTCTTTTTGTTGCAGTCTTCTGTATTTTTTTTATCTATAAACACAAATCTAAAAGTATAAGAGCTGATGTAATAACATATAGAGTGTGTGGCAAGAATGTATATAGAAATGTTTGTGAGTTTTGATGAACTTTCTTCACAAAATATACATGATGAACACACATGCAGTGCATGGGTGTGCAAAGGTAGCCTAGTAATGTACTGGAATTTACGGTGAGCCCCGAAAAAAATTCAATTCAAAATCTAACGGTCAATAAAAGTGTACTAAATGTTACCTTCCACTTTCAATACTTTATGGGAGTTTCTCTCTTCAACATACCACTGTATTTATACAACTCTTCATTTAAGGCATGCAAATGGGATTCCCTGCCTTTAAAGAATCCCCACCAAAAATTGAGTTTCGCCTTATACACAGTATGCCACATGTTAATGAATACTTTGGTACAGACACAACATGAAATTTCTCCTTTTTTCCTCTTATCAAGCTGTGCTCCCGTGAACTTCAAGAACATGTGGCCATTTGAGTTTTCTGGGCTTCTGTGTTTGAGTGAATTTGCACTGACCTTTTCTGGAGAAACTGGATGCTACAATATGTGGATGTATGTCAGAGTGGGCTACTTTTTTCCTTCCTTCCTTGCATGCTAAGTGGGAAGATTCCCCTAAAGATGTGATTGCTTATACCCACTGCAGCTTGTATTCTGTGACCTGCAGTCCCCAACTTTTTCTGGATGCATTTTGAGGACGCCAAGGGATGGATGGTAATCTTAGCAAGGATATATCAGGATTGATTTGCAGAGAAATCTGTGTCGGCTGGAAATAGGTTACGGATTGAGAAGAGTGTGTGAGTGTGTATGATAGGGGGCCTCCTTCAGTCAAGAATGACCGTTGGTAGCACAGTAGTCTCCACATAATGGGGTGCCACTTTATTTGGTACTTTGCTTAATTGACTCACAGGCTGAACAAGAGGTGCTGATGCATATTATACGTTTATACCCGATAATCGGGTTGGCATTTTGATTGAATGGGTGGAAATTTTGCAGACTGAGACGAAGATTGCAATATCAGAAAACAGCTGTCATAGAAATGTGAATGTGTTAATGAAATTTGAGAGGCTAAAGAAGTGAGAAATTTCATTGTTGTTTCTGTATTATCAAATTAATAATCTGTCGTAGTACTACAAGGCAGGAATGGACCCATGAAGGTCCCTGAATGTGGGTTGGGTCACGCCAACTAGTTGAACCTACCACCTCATTGTCAACCCCAATCTCAGTCTTGTAAGATGACATTTTAAGCTACCATGTAGACAAGTATGTGTGCAAAAAGAAAACCATCCAACTCACCCTGCTTTGAACACATTCAATTGTGCACACACACACACACACACACACACACACACACACACACACACACACTATTCAAGCAGACTATATGTAAATAAAGATTTAGAAAAAGCGAGTGTGCAGGAATTTCACAGCCATGCTTTTTAGGTAGTGTTTGAATGTAATATGGTGTCAATTTAGAATGTACCCTTAAGACACATGCACATGATGGAATTCAGAGTAAGAACACATTTGTTCAAGGACTTGTAGTCTTAAAAGCCTCCCCCTTTTTTTTTTTTTTTTTTGCTCACTGTAAGGGAAGAACGTTTGTAGAAAAGGAAAATTGTTCAGAATTTTGCTGATGTATCAAAATTGAGGAAAATCTGTTATTTGAAAATTAAAGCAAATAATAAAGAGGTGCTCATAAAGAGAAGTTTGTCTTTGTACAGCTGCCAGCCATCATAGTCTTAAGGTGTTTTGTTTATGCTTATCAATTTATGGCAGAGAAAGAGATGTTGAATTGTTCTAATTTTGCAACTTAAGTTGAATTATTTCTTTTAGTCCTGGCAAATGATTATAGAATCATTCATGATATGTGAATTATTACAGCTTATTGAGTGAATTTAACACACAAGTTTCTCCGTGATATTTAGTTGGAATGGCTCCTTGATGTTGCTGTGTGAATGTTGGCAACCATGTAAATGTTCTTTGTACTGTCAAAAGTGTGTTTAAGAAGCTATTTCTGACATTGTTCAGTAAAATTTCATTAGAATTGACACTTGGTATCTTTAGCTCTGTCAGAGGCAGAATTTGAAAAAAAAAAAATCTACTCAGTGAAATTATGTCATTGCATGAAATCTACCCATGGACAAGTTATATCACATAATTCATCTTTTCTGTCTATGGTTGAAACTTTTTAGAAATGAGAGAAATGGGGGCCCTTACTGCAAGATGTCATCTTTAATCTTCAGACACCCTGACATGAAGTTATTCAGAAACTGTTGATTTGCAGTGTGAATCGTCAACTGAAAACTGTGACATTTCAATGTTTATGCAGAGATATCAACTATGACAGTAAATTTTGATTTCCTGGAACTCCTCTTTATCTTCAAAATGCTTTGTGAGAGAACTGAGAGTGTTTGTACACCCTCTGGCTGTCCAAGCAGTGAACCCTTGACCATCAAAGCATTTGACCGGCCTCATGGACAGTCCAAATGCACGGAGAGGGGCCGGAGCTATTTTTGGAACGCGTTCTGCTGCCAAGCACAAAGGCGGAAGAATGGGTCGCATCGCTTCTGCTTTTGTGGTTGCATGCGTGCTGCAGCATTTTATGAGATGGTCAAATATCATCTCCTAAGACTCGAAAAGGATTCTACAATGTCTATGGCATGAAAGTCTTATGGAGAGATATGCTTTGCATTGCGGCCAATGTGCAACAGACCATAAACATCCATGTATTTTAAATCATATTTATGTACCCCTATGAATGAAACGTGTAGGCCTATTAGAATTCCCACAACTCGACTACACCTTAAAAGTCATGGAAGTGCATAGAAGACAAATATAACTCATTTAAATGCTGGCGGGAAAGATAGTGAGATTTGAACCTGTAGTGACTATGTAACACAATTAGATATGCCCTTTGTGCTATTCAAAAGGATATTGAAGAAATGTCTATGCCTTTTTGATGAATTTAGAGATAAGTTCAACTGTAATTAGACATGTGCTTTGTAAATGTTGTTAGAAAGAGTTCTCTGTAGAAATTTTGTCAAAATTAGTTTTATTTAATTTCATTTTATCTTCAATTCAAATGTGCTACATACTTTGCTTCGTTTCATTTCATTAGATTGGAATTAATTCAACCTTGATAAGTCAAATTTTGTGCAGCTAAGTAATAGATAGGCCCATTAAAGGGAAGGTAAACCCAAAGAGCAATGTGGATTGAGTGAAAGCAGAACCATTAGTAGAACACATCAGTGAAAGTTTGAGAAAAATCGGACAATCGATGCAAAAGTTATGAATTTTTAAAGTTTTGGTGTTGGAACCGCTGGATGAGGAGACTACTAGAGGATATGACGTATGAGTGGACAACAATACAAAGAAAATATAAAGGATATTCAACAAAAATTCACTTTTCTAGAATTATGAAAGAGCAGTGGACCAACCGCTTTCAGAAAGCAGGGGGAATAATTGCTACCCTAAACATATGTCAATATCAAGTTGGTGGAATTTGTAATTTTCATGAAAAATGGATTTTTGTAGTATTTTCTTTATATTTTCTTGATATTGTAGTCCACTCATACGTCATAACCTCTAGTAGTCTCCTCATCCAGCGGTTCCAACGTCAAAACTTTAAAAATTCATAACTTTTGCATCATTTGTCCGATTTTCTTCAAACTTTCACTGATGTGTTCTACTAATGTTGCTGCTTTCACTCAATCCACATTGTTCTTGGGGTTTATCTTCCCTTTAATAGATATATGTTATATATTATGTATTTAGTTATATTTAGTTATTTTCCCCCAAAGCCAGAAAGGGTTATTAAGAAATGTCACATATCTCTATAATATTCACTGTCCGCATAGCATCTGAACAACAGAGAATATCCTCCCTAAGTCCTGGCATACTGAATGGAGGAAGAATATTTTGAGCCAAGGGGAGGTGGAGTCAACTACCAGGCCACGTGGGGTTATCTATCTCCCCTCCAGCGAGGGCGGGTGTGGGGACGACCGCCTGCTGCTTTTGACCAGAGGTTGGATGTTTGGTATCAAGTGTCTCTCTTAAGTGCCAAAGTTCACAGTTAGAATATATAGATAAAAGAGATCAAATGGATATATAGATATATAGATATGTAGATATATAGATGTATAGATGTATAGATGTATAGATGTATAGATATATAGATATATAGATATATAGATATGTATAGATGTATAGATGTATAGATGTATAGATTAAACAAATTTAAACAAATTGTGAAAGTGTAAGTCAAACTCTTGTGTTTTATCATAATTGGTTCCACCTACGATTTATATGTTGACTCAACAACATTTTCATTGTTGGAGTTGAACACTCAATTATATCTTTGTTTTGTTTTCATAAAGAAGAGAAGATAATTGATCTAGGAGAGATTGATGCTGTTATTGTGGTTGATCATTTTGCTCTGTTTATTGGTTGAAGAGAAAGAAAGTGCTACATCCTCTTAGTTGTATTTCTAGACATATGATGGAATGCTACATATACTGATTATGCCATATACTAGTATTTCATGAATGTCATGAGTTCGCTGATATTTATAAAATGAACAGCGTACCAAAGCATTACTTCCCATAACGCAAATGCAGCGTTTATTGCCTCCAAGCTGTACGATCGCTAACTTTGCTCCTTATAAGGTGTGATTTGAGTACAATTTGAGATGATCAGATCAAGAGAGATAAGTCATGTTCTATTCTACTGCCTTCAGACTAAATGCTGTCAGACTAAATGTTGTGTGTCTGAAGTCTGCCAGTTCCACTGAGAATCTGCTCATGGATTTGTAAGGTCAATGACACTTTAAGATGGTGCTCTCAGGTACACCACATGGAACATTTAGGTACTGAAATATAACACAATTTTTTTTTTTTTTTTTACCATTCATCCTGTAAGACGAGAGAAAAGACCTCGGGTATATTCAGTATGTTGATACAGATTGAGGAAGAAAGGAGGAGAGAAGCATAAAATCTGATAATTTGATGACTTTTTGTGTTTATAAGTGTTTAAGATTAAGATCTTGTATGTCACATACCTTGTGCAACATCATCTGTTTAAGCAGCTTTAAGAACATGTATTGTTTAGAAGAGAAGATATTGTTCAACTTGCTTTTAATAGCTCAGGTACATTCTGCCCCCAGTGATCTAGAACATGTAGGAATTCACAGTTATTGCACAAAAACACCCAAGGCCTTTAGCAACAAACACACATGCTTACCCATGTCCCCCCCCCCCCAAAAAAAAAAAGAAAAAAAAAGTTGTATGGATAAAGAAAATGCATGTGCGCTCACCAAACACACAGGTAGTTTACATTCATGCCCAGGTCTGTGCTAAATTGTGTCTCAGCTTTCAGCAGTTACCCGTACCTGCAGACGTAGTCTATCAACTTTCCACCTTCTTCTGTAGGCCTACCTGCAGACACATGAAAGCCGGTACATTGAAAATTGTCATGAGCTGATATTATCGAACAACAAGCATCCATGAAGTGCTTACAAGTTGATGTGCCTAGAGATTTTCTTTTTTCCAATTTTGTTAAAAAAAAAAAAGATATTTGAGGTGGGCAAGGAGAGAAGAGATGCTTTCAAATTATGGCGTTTGGTGACCACAATTCTAAAAGTTGTGACTTTCAAGTCTTTTCACAGAGCAGCCTGACAGAAAAAGTGAAGGCATAAATGCAACTTGTATCACATAGTGTTCATTATTATGAGCATATGATAATAATGTATGTGGTTATGAACCCTTTTAGACTGGCAAAAGAATTGGTTCTTGAATGTGTTGAGGGACACATTTGTGACCCGCTACAACAAAAGGATCCGAAAGTCGGGGGAGGACAATTTTCTGAAAATGGCATGACATTATTCCCATACTCTTCTACTTTAATTTCATACATAGCACAACTCATAAAAGTACTTGGTTGCAGAAGCGCACGTCAAGTAGTTGAGGAAATTAAAGTTTCGAGAAACATGCCTTCAAAGTTATCCTTCCGAAGCTCTCATGGTCAAGGGGAGGCGAGACAGTTTTCACCGCTTGACAATAGAAGGCACACTCCTAGCGACCTCTGCCATGTTCATTCAAGCTTAGCGCCAGCGGTCCATCCACGACTAATCGGTAATCAGGATGCCACGCACTGACCAATCAGATCACTCCCTCGTTGCTAGGGGCGGAGTCTAGCTGCGGCGCTAAATCCAAATCGTCGGACACGTTTCTCTTACATTGAAAGTCGGAAAATCATGACCCAGAAAAACGCTGATTTCTTGCCTTTACTTTGATCATTTAGCTTCGAAATTTCGGCAGATGATGAACAAAACATTAGATTACAAAATTATGCAAAAAACAGAAATCCGATTGTTTTGACCAATTTTGATGATGTGACGTCAAACTCGATTTTCTCGACTTGGCCGTCAGCGACTTTAGGATCCTTTTGTTGTAGCGGGTCACATTTTATGCTACATATTAGTAAAGAGAGTTTCTGCAAGTCAAAAAGCAAGTCTCTTCAAGTCTGCAAGCAAACTTGAGTTTCATTTCTCTGAGATGTGTTTCTCACCTCATTCATATCGGGACAATTGTGGTCTGGAGGTGTTTCCAACTTTATGTTTCACTCAATTCAATGTTTCCATGCACTTGCAGTGCGAACATGATTGAAAGGTAAATCTTAGCTCAACAATGTCATCCCATTTGCCATGTGACATGCATATGGTCCATTCATACTCATCATGTGAGCATTTAGAGTTGCAATTTATAGTATTGACTGTTGAATTTATAATGCAGCTATGGTATGGAATTTTGTTGGCATTCGGCAATCAATGAGGAAACTGATTTCAATGTCTGAACATTCCTTGGTTCTGAAATGCTCTTAGAAATGTGATTGCAAATGGTTTCTCACATAAGTGTGCACCCATTCGGTGTCTACCAGACATGTGGTGAGCTCTCTCTGTCAGTGTGTTTAGCAGGGTCTCAAAAAGAAAAAGGGTATAGCAAGGTTCGTGGAAATGTCAGTGCCCTGTCGGTGAACAAAAGGGTTCTACAACCCTCCCCCCCCCCCCACACCACCCAACAATGGAGACGTTGGGATTGTGTACATATTTACAGGGCACACTGACCTTGCCATATACCCTGGATTTTTTTTTTCTTCTCCTTTTTCTCTTTTTAAAGACTTAGGTCTCTTAGTCCAGAATAAGAGGAATGAGGATAAAAGAAGACCAGACTAATTTGTAAAAATAGAGAGAGAACTAAACTACGCTCATTGTGTGGTAGGTTAACTGATGAACTAAGGACTGTTAAAATTGTTTAAAGCCCCAATGGTGGTATTTGTGGGAGGGCTTGGTATAAAGCCTTTTCCCTGAAGAGTTAATTGGATTGTGTCTTGTCATTTCTTGATTTTGTACCACTTCTCCTGTTTGTTTCCTTTGGTCACGTTTTGTTTTCCTCCAGTTTGTGGCCATTCTTAAGGAGCGATAGATGAAAAGATTTTTGGTTTCTGTGCCACCGTGCTAGCAGGGTTTGTGAGATTGTGAAGCCACCGGCTTTTGCGATATGTGCCCGGCATTGTTTGATGGTTTCTCTCTCTGAAAGAAGTGGCAGACAGACTGTATTTGCCACTAGATGCACATTTGATGTTTTATAGCCCCCTGGTCCAGAATAAATATTAGGCCAATAAAATGGCGTCTTGAATGTGCCTTTTGTGAGCGTACCCCTGCCTACAAAATGGGTACGTCTGTCTGCCGCAATATTATTTTTTCGTCACCTCACACAAGTTCATTGTATATGCGCGTAAGCCGCTGATTTATCATGAAGGTGGTTGCTGTCATATCGCAAGCCAGCCCATAAAACATCATCTTGCATGTGGCATTTTGACACAGATGCACAAAGGGAGTTTTGTACTGTCTGTCCGCCTAGATGTACAGCGTAACTCCACTGCCTCCCACTTTAGCACTGGAATCATTCCAGTCAAACATTAAGTCAAGGGGAGGTTCCGAGAGGATTTAACTGCCAAGTGCGAGCCTGTTTGGAATGTAATGAATGAAGTAAAGCCCCCTATCAGACAATGTCTGATCACTGCTGGACAAATAGGCAAAGGAAGTTATGATTGTTTGCATTTCAGTAAATCATAAAATAATGTGGCACTTTAATGGATTAAAAAAAAAAGAAAAAAAAAGTCTCACTGGTTTGATGAAAGCAGTAAAAATGTGAAGTTTGAAGCAGAATGATAAAAAATGTCTACCCTAGATTTTTTTTTTTTTTTTTTCAATGGGATGACAAAAGGATGACTCGAAGTTTATAGTGAGCTCCAACTTCAATAATGTGTGCTGGTTGCAGATTTTGCGTGCTGTCCCACCCTGCAAAGTAATTGGCAGTTAAAATCTTAAAATCATGGTTTGAAAAATGAATTGCTATCCAGAGTGAAGCATGACTGTATTTATTGAAAGATGCAAATAATTTTTGAAGATGAAAATGATAATCATAAGCTGGAGATGATACTACAAGAACTACTGCAAATTTAAGTATTAATCAGGATTAAAATCAGTATGATCAATCAAATTCAATAATTATAATTACAGCGATGTATGTTGACATATGAATGGTGATTACAATAACAAAAAGATTGTCATAATTTTTCATTATGATGATGCTTATAATCTAAAGATGTAGCAATGATAGTGCAGCAAAGGCCTATGTTTATTATGTACTCTGATACTGATCACAGTTGGAAATATTGAATCAGGTAATCAACTATTCAGCTACCAGATTTGGCCATATACTGGATGATGAAATAGCTTGAAACAAAGCATGGCCATTTTCATGGTAATTTAAAGCTCAAGTAACACATCTGTGTAAATTTGTGCACTTGTGTAACTGGTATTGATGGTGGTGAATTATTATCACCAACTACTAACCCTTAATCACTGCTAATGGCTTGTAATAATCATCTCACAGCTGCTAAGCTGTTGGCCCAGTTTCCACTACCGTGCAGGAATGGTTCGGATGATTAATTGTTGTCTCAGTCAGGTTTGGTTTGGGCAAAGGTTACTGGAGCGAAATGCTTGTGGGGCATTTAACCCTGTGTGTGTCTTCAGTGCTGATTGGCACAGAATACCCCATAGTGTTGTACATGCTATCCAAAGTCCCTGGCAGAGAAAGGGTTAAAAAGGTAGAAGTGAAAGTATACACAAGCTTTACAAGTAGGCCTCATCAATGACCTCAAGCATAACATGGCGTAAAACAACATTATAACATAGAATGGAAAGAGAATAAAACTCATGTGTACATATTTGTGTTTAAAGGGGATGGCTAGTAACTGATCAGTGGGAATCAGTGGGAATGCTGGAGGATGATTGTTCCAATCCTTGTAGGATTCATTTAAGAGTACATTATAAATCTATTGTTGTGTGAAAATTAATAGCTTCAGAATCGTCTCATATTCAAGTAATGTGCAGTTTAATGTTTCCAGGTTAGCATGCCTGGTCAGTGACGGGGCATTAATCTGCACATTACTTGAATATGAGACCGTTCTGAAGCAAATAATTTTCACACAACAGTAGATATAATGTACTCTTAAATTAATCCCACAAGGATCAGAACAATCATCCCTCAGCATTCCCAATGATTCCCACTGATCGGTTACTAGCCATCCCCTTTAACTCAGTAATTACAGTATACGATGTACCATCCACATCTTGTTTACATACAATGTCATTGGCTTTTGATATTATGGTTTTCAGAGGTTTTAATATTTAAAAAAAATTTTTTTTTACCATATATATAAGCATAAAGGAGTATGAAAATGGAAATAATGATGATACAATTAATGTAGTGTACATTTGCAATGTACAATGTCTGTTGCTGTGCCAGTGGTACTCGTATGTGGGAGCTAAAAGAAAATGTAACAGTTACACATGGATTTTGCCATCTATTTACATCATAGAGAATGATGAGTCTCTGATATGATTTTGAATTGAGTGTAGCTGTGGTTGATATGATAATAAGCAAGGAAATGTATGCGGATGTTTGCCAATTAGGTATGATGATAGTGTGTGTGTGTGGGGGGGGGGGCACAATACACTGCAATTGCCAACCTCCAGTCTCCATTAAGGAGAAAAGAAAACATACAAACTTTTAGAATCTGTGTCTGTCTTATACTGCCGAGGAAGCTTACAGTACTGAAGGGCAAAATATTTCCTTTAAATATATGCCAATGTAATGTTGAAGGTTCATGTTTGAATGTTTCTCATCTGTTGGCATGGCAACAAGCCATCCAGTGAAAATGAGGAAGAATACACGGTTACCGAGTGCTGTAAAGCATATGACAAATACAGATGACTCATAACGTGTGGGAATATTGCATATCATCCATCCCATCGTACATTTGTAACGTTCAGATTAAATTAAGTTGCATGTGGGTACTGGAAGACATGTTACACGTTGGAGACCGCAGGCATCATCATATACAAAACACATATGGTAATTGTGTTATGATGTATTGTATCCTATTGCTATGTATTACATTTATTATCAGATATGCTCAGAAGTTCTTCATAGTATTTGTGACATGACATTGATTTGGTACATCTATTCTCTATTGCTAAATATTTAGCACATCTCGGGGAGTAATAACATGCAATTAAAGGTGGCTATCTGAATTACTTTGAGAGCATGGAAAAAAAGAATTGGATTATTGCGGCAAAAATAAAAATGATAGTTGGTTAAGTATTTCGCAGTGAGTTTTACTACTTAAAAATTATTATGTCATCCTCTAGGTATGACATTCCATTCGCTGATTGTTAAATTGCTTCTTTAAATGGAACATATACAACATTAGCCTGTTGAGGACGGGCTGATTTTGCTACAACACACATTTCCCATTGACACTTGCCAGAGTATACTCGGGACTCGTCCTCAGTGGGTTGGTACTAGATATATTTATTTTCAGTAATACACATCTGACATTGGAAATGCCACATACTGTCGAAATATATACTAGTTTTGATCCTTCTGTTTACTGTGTGTTAAGTTCAAGGCAATATTGATGTATGTAAAATGCCACTCACATGCGCAGGATGTGCAATTAATTTCCTACATTGGGGAAAAAAGTGCTATGCCACTTACAAGTAATATCAACCTGCATTTCATTACCATCTTTGGGAAAGTGTGATCGCAATATATTAGCAGAACCTTTTGAAATACATACCACCGCTTTTGCATGTTTGTGTCTAGTTATGCACTAATAGCTCGCTCATATTCATTTATGTTTTGTTAACCTTTTCTGTGGCTACAGTATATTCACTAATTGGCAAGGGAGCATCGTGATTGGTCAGTGTAGGTTAGGTCCTTACATCGACAGAACCAATATAGCCCCCCCCCCCCCCCCATTTACCCATAATCCATTTGACATGCTTTCACACGCAATAAGTGAGTGCATTCCAGATGTGTGGATTGGGCATTGAGGTGGCTCAGTTGGTAGTGCATCTGCCCTGTGTGGGTAATCAAGTTCAAGTCCCACTGAGTGTAGCTGAGCATGGTAAAAACACTCTGTTCCTCGGATAGGGCATTGAATGGGGGTCTTCTGTGTGTGGGAATCACAACATGCACATGCAAAGGATCCCACTTCAATTTCTTGCTGAGGGCGGGGTGTGAGCTTTGGTGAAGTGGTCCGGCCCACTCACCAACACTAGAAAATGGACGAATAATGCTGACCCCTTGTGGTTTGCTCAAAGTGAATAGCAATAGTCAGCAAACAGTATCAAACAAGTACAATGTGCCATATGAAGGAGAAAATTTCTGGATTTAGTCATTTCACATGGATTGATAGAATAAGAATCCGATTAAATATTGGTGTTGTCATTCCTTTAAATAAACAGGAACAAATATATTCAGTATCATACCAAACTTTCAGAAGGATGGATGTAGTCCTGAGCATAAACAACCATGAATATACAGCTGATATTGACAGTGGCGGATCCAGAGGGGGCATTCCGGGTGCACGCCCCCTATTTTTGCTGGACTTAAAAACAAAAATGAACATTTTCACTGGATTGGTACAGTGTAGTTACTTCCTCACCACTGGTGCCCCCCTCCCCCATTTCAAAATCCAGGATTTGCTTCTGATTGATGCTTTGCTTCATTGATGATTTTCTGTCAAAATGCCTCAATATTTTTAGCATTTCATGTACTGCTTTTTCTGAATTTGAATAAAAAAATGTATACCACCTTATATACCTTACATATTTCATTTTACTCTGACTTATACGGACTCGGAAGGAACGAGAAGACAGGGTTGTGATAATGAATATGGTTATAACATTTCACTTGAATTTAGAATATTACAGCTAGATGGAAGTGATCCCTGTAAGCAAGATAAAAACAACAGAAAAAAACAACAACCAAAGACACTTGTATGCAATATCACACCTCTAGGAATGTTTCATTTTGAGTGTGGAAATCAAGTAGTGGAGTTACCTCATGCATTCTAATCTATTCAGGTGATATTGAGTGGGAAGGCAGCACAGAACATTACTTATGTGAAAGACTGCTCATTAATAACCTGCTTATAGTTCTAACCATGGCATATGTTAGGCCCTATATGGAATCAAAGAACTCTGGTAGTTGCTGTTATGTGGTTTACAGCTCGGCGAGTTCCCTGCATTGTTCTCGGTGATAACTGGCCCCATCTCAGTAATAACCTGTTTCTAACTCTAACCATGGCATATGGTATATAGAATCAAAGAACTCTGGTAGTTGCTGTATAAATGTGGTTTGCAGCTCGTCAAGTTCCCTGCATTGTTCTTGGTGATAACTGGCCCCATACCTGTATCTCCTGCCTTCATTGAAATTGCCGATAGCCGGCGTGTATGCTCTGCACTCAAGTGGGAGTACCAACATCAAAGGAATAGCGGAGTCGCCCGGTGGACCGTTAGGATTAGCAATATTAATCCATGTTTGATTTGGTTAGATGAAAAACATAAGCTCTGTCTCAGAAACCCAATCTATAAGGCAAATTTTCCTTGATACACATCAGTCTAATTTCATGTCCCGTTATTCGCATACAGTGTCTTTTTTTTTTTTTTTTTTACCCCCTTCCTGAGTCTGTCGCAGCCGAATCCTTTGTAGCGATATCAGTCGTGATACGTCGCGAGAGGAGTCAGAACAGATTATATCTGTGCAAACATGGCGGGCGTTGATTACAGCGATGTCGAGGTGTTGATTATGTGCGAAGAACACACAATCCCCGACTTCGGGAACATGCGATGAGCAAGTAGATTGCAATTATTAGGCACTCGTTTGCCCCATTGTCACACTCGGGGGAGACGTGAGTGCTGGCGTGGAACGGCTGAAAGACGGCACTGGTTTGCCATGTGTTGTTATAAAAACCGGCTGTCAAGTCGTGATGCGTTAGCATGCCCAAGTGACACTGTGCCTAGAATGGTGTAAATGCACAGACAGTACTCGCCTCTTTCATTGCACGACTACCAATTGATTTGACATATCAAAGGTGCTTTTCAACATTGTGGTAACTTGATGTCAGAATGCATTATCAGAGTTTGCTGACAGAGCCTTTTGATGATGATGATGATGCATGAAAAAAACACACACACTTGGCAGTGTATGAAATTTTTAGATTGATGCTGGCACTATCAAGCTATTTGCATCAATTAATCATGGATGTGCTGATTGTGTATTGTTTGATACAACGTACGATAGCAACAAGAAACTGAAGCAGTTTCATTTTGCTTTCTTCAATGTTTTGATATTATTTGTTCATTGCTGAGTGTGTTGTTTGATGATATGTACTGTGTAACATTGCTTTAAGGATACAAGAGTGTGAAGATGTGTCTACAAGATGAATTTATGTCAAGTCTTCCTATAGTGTGTGCAGAAAATGATGAAATTTATGAAATTTAACATTTACCCATGCAATCATTCCCTGTGGCTATCCAGTTGAATGATAACAAAGAACCAGAAATTTTTGCGAGCATGAAACTTTCATGAATTTCGTGAGGAGCCAAGATTCATGAAAGGTTAATGCTGCTAACAGTTCTGGTTTTACTGAAGATTGTTTTCTAGATTCGATTGCCAGGGTTTGTCCCAAACCACAAGACTTCTTTTTTTTTTAAAGTCCTGCAATTTATGATTCCTAACATTCATACCGTAGCATCAAGTGAAAACAAAAATTGATTAAAACTAAAACAATCAATTAAATAAATGGACAAATAGATGAGTGAAAAACAAGTGAACAAACAATCTCACTTCTTGCTGTTAAACCTTGCAATGAGTAAATGAAAAGCAAGCAGCAAGGAATCTGCAGACACAGGTTACCTTGACAACCCTCAGTCTGTACTGGAGATTTGCCTTCTTAATTCTTCCTCAAATGAATGATTTTGAGAATGTTCAGTGAGCTGTTGATAGTTTATTAAAGAATAAAATTTCCATGCCTGCAAAAATGATTTTTTTTTTTTCTGTCATAGTTTGTGTACACATTCCTTTCTCCTTGACTTAAGAGAGAGTGTTTGCCTCTCTATCATGTAACATCATTCATAAAGTTTCCTCCCTTTGTTGTTTTCTTCTCCACAGTTTGCCCAGCAGCCTATATTGGATACCTACTCAGAATTCACCAACAACTTCAACAAGGCCAAGGATCTCATCAGCAAGGCAGCCACCAAGCCAGCCTTCTCCAAGTTCTTGGAGGTAAAGTGCAGTTTCCTTCTTTCTTCTCCTCCCACCTCCTCCTCTTCCCACTCTTCCTCCTCTTTTTCCTTCTCCTCTTCCTCCTTTTCTTCCTCCTTCTTCCTTTCCCCCTCTTCTACCTTCTCTCTTCTTCCTGTTATCCCCTCTTTTTCTTTATCTTCTTCTTCATCCTCATCTTCCACTTTTTCCTCTTTCATCTTGTCCTCTTCCTGCATCATTGCTACATACTCCTTGGCTCTTTTACCTCACTTATGCATCTTGTCTTTGGTTGCCTCCTCTTCCTGTTAATCCCTTCTTCTTCATCATCATCATCATCGCCGCCATCATCGCCATCATCATCATCATCATCGCCACCATCATCGCCATCATCACCATCATCATCATCATCATCGCCGCCATCATCGCCATCATCACCACCATCACCATCATCAGTATCATCACAATCATCATCTTCTCCTTCTTCTCTTTCTTCTGCATCTTTTTCTTCTTTTTCCTTTTTTCTTTCATCATCCTCAATTTTCTCTATTCTTCCTCTTCCTCCTCTTCCTCCTGCTCCTGTCCATCTTCCTCTTCCTTTCTTCCTTTGCCTTGTTTGTCGTTTTACCCATCTTTAATTTTCTCTGTTATTCTTCCTCCTGAACATCTTCCTTCTCCACCTCTTTCATGCACCCTTACTCTCATATTAACCCATTCCATATGGGAGCCTGGTGGCCTGCGTTTCAAGTCTATAGGCATTTCAAAATTCAGTATGGAACGGGTTAAGATGCCTGATAACAAGAAGGACAGACTATGTATATGTGTCTGTGTTTGGTGGAGGGGGGGGGGGGGAGGTGATATAGGGATTGAATTCTGATTTATTCATTTAAGGGCCAGAAGGGAACCTGTGCTCAGTTGTTATTCTCTTCTGTATGCTAATGAAGTACATTCTCTGGTCTGTATTCATGATGCTGATTCTGAGATACATTCACGTTCTTCCAACAGTAAAGGAAGAGAACTCTGTGGAGTGAATCACATGTCATTCCCTTTAGAACCAGAAGGTTGCTAGTGCCATTAGATGTTGGATGTCTGAAAGTCAGTAATCCATAGGGCATTCCATATCATACTTTGATATCCATCGAGATATAGCCGTGTTTTCCTTTGCCAGAAATGCTGGAATACTCATAAATGCAATCAGGGAGCATCACAATTTTGTTCTCATCAATTTGGTTGCCGACTCATGACTTAGAATCAAAGAGGCTAAAGAACTCATTTTTTTTTTTAAACCCGTTGAGGGTGGTTTGATTTTGCTACAACACGCATTTCCCATAGACCCCTGCCCGAGTATACTCGGGACTCGTTCCTCAACGGGTTAAAATCTAATGATGAAAGTGCCATCACCATCTCAAAGTCAGTTTTAAGAGCAAGTTCTAATAGTTTTTAACCCGTTGAGGATGAGTTCTGAATATACTCGGGCAGGTGTCAATGGGAAAAGCCTTTTGCAGCAAAATCATTCCGTCCTCAATGGGTCGAGATCTAGCTTTATATGAAAAAAAGTGCATGAATGGATATTGCAAGCATTTTGTTGAAGTGAGCAAAGTCTCTTTAAAGAAGAGGCCCAAAATCTGTCATTATGTATAAGCATAGATTTCCAAAAGGAAATGTTGATTAGAAGGGAAAAGAGCATTGTTGAATTGTTGAGAGTTCAAACTGCGGGCAACATTTTGTTTACTCTAGATACAGAGCAAATCAAATGGTAACATTGCTGTGACACCAAACAACCTACAGTACAAACATATACCAACAAGTAGAACTCTGCAAGCAATAGATAGTAATGTATCATTGTGATGTAGAGGTTAGTGTTCCAGTTACATTACAGTGATCCAGATTTTTGATATTTTTATATCTTTTTTTTCAGACTTTTCTACGAGGTATCCATTCAGGCTTACCCTCATTTTTGACCTCATCCTGACCTGCTAAGAACAACTAATCATATTCTGGATTTACAAAGTATATGTTCTTTCTTTGTCTCTTTGTCTTTTAAAATATTTTCTGGGGGGGGGGGGATAGGGGTGGGGAAATGGGCTATCTTGCTTTTGAGACTATACCATTGATTGTAGTCATATTTATTCGTCCCTTTATTTTCCCATCTCCACTTTGTTGTTTGCACCGTATACATGCAGGAACCAAAAGGTGCACTCTTTGCACCTATTTGCTCACTCCAGATTTGTCAATTTTGATCATATAACGTGCCGATCAGCCGGCCCAGCGGTGTGAAGGGAGGGGGGGGGGGGGGAGAGATAAGGCGGCGGAAAAGAACAAAATAGTTGTCCGCTATTTGCACCTCCAGGCCCGACTTGTTTACAGTTGACACTCTTTTGCAAGACACAATCAGACAGAGGCGTTTACTGAGCCCGCTTTGCCCGCAGTGGGACCCCTGGTGCAGCCGATAGGAGCGTTCTCAACGGAATTCCCCTTATTCGCTCCTTTGCAACAGTTTGTACATCATAATTTCTTCGAGTTTTTTCCCTATGCAATGACAGAGACACTTAATGTTGCCTGAGAAGTAGAAAAAAAGGTCAAATACAACTTCACTTTATAGTACTTAACTAATCAGATCATCTCCAGCATGCAGAAGTTTTTGTTGATTGAGACATTGTATTTCTTTATTCTGGCGTTTGCTATAATGCACGTATAGTGTTTTCATCCTGAATTCATGTAACATATCATTTTAAACACTTGTAATAAACGGAACCATATTTTTTTTTTTCTGTAACATAATTTTTCAGGACTTCATCATGCTCTCCCTTCCCCCATGAAACCATTTTGATGAGGGGATAAGAATATCATGGCAATCCTTTGGTTGCCGTGGAAATGAGATACAAGTTGTGATTAGTTCCAGTGATTAACATTGGAATTGCCTTTTTGAAATGAATGCCGTTCCAGCAAGAATCATATATATACTTATCATGATTTCTCAGAGACTGTCATCCCATATTGGGAATCCTGTGTACATATGGGCTCTCTAGGAGGTATTGATGAATTATCACACACACACACAAATGTAATCAATGATCAATGTGAATTTTTTTCAGATTCTTTTTTTTTAGATTAGGATAACCCTCCAAATACAGGCTGCCACCTGTGATGAAGAGATGTTGACAGGTTAAAAAGCCTGGATGTGGGAGACTAGCCAATTTTTCACTGCTTTCTTATCCGTCTCATCAAATCATTTCGGCTAGCGAGCCCCGGTGTTGATAGCTGCATTATGATGACAATTTGACAATTTCTGGAAAGTTCAGAAAGGACAGAAAGGTCATACCCAGGTTCTGAATGACAAAACATTCCATTTTCTATCCCCACCCTACCCCCAAGTAAATGTTGGATATATATAGAAACAATCATTTTCCCCTATTTCATTTTCCGCATAGTTCACACTTGTAGATGTTTTTGAAATCATTCACATTTCAATGTATCATTTTTTTCCAAAGACAGACGGAAACAAATAGCAGAGGAAAACAAACTGGGATGTAATTGAGGGAGTGTTATTTTTTTTTTTTTCACAGAAGCGAGTAATAGATATGTGATGCAGTTTTGCACTGTGAAATTTCTGTGATCTTCATTAAACAAAATGAAGTTGAAAAGAGGCTGTTTGAATATTTTTTTTAAAAGTATGAGTTGTATCGTGTTGTTTGTTGCACTTATATGTGGTAGAGGAAAAAGTGCTAATAATTTCAGTGCAGTGTTTCAGTGTCACGAAACCTAACATCGAAACCAGGTAGGATCTGCATCAAAATTGAAAATGCAGATTTATCTAGTTTCCTTTTTAATGTATGAAGAAGAAGAAAAATGAACTTGCAAGTTTGGAACTAGAGATGATTTCTGAACTCACACACTTGCAGTAGTCAAGTGCTTATTTTTGCTTAACCTGTTGAAGACTAGTCGTGAGTATACTTGGGCAGGTGTCTGTGGGAATTGCGTGTTATCACAAAAGGTCTTCAATTGGTTTATAGCATGAACTCACTTAGAATGTCTGCAGAGCATTACAATGGACAGTTTGTCATCTCAAACCAACTTGTGCATTCAATAGGGTTTTTGAGCATTTATCTGTCATCACATGTCGCATGCATTGTATATTTTGTGACATGTGCAACAACTCTGTATTGCCTCTTTGGAAGCCATATATAGCTGTGTCTACGTGACTATATTTCTGATGATTCATGACCGTTCTTTTTTTTGTTGTTGAATCTTCCAGGAACGGGCAAAAGAGAACAAGGAAAAGCTGAACCTGAATGACCTCATCATCCAACCCATCCAAAGGATACCGAGATACGAGCTCCTCCTCAAGGTAAGAACCAGGAACCCTACCTCAACCAAACCATCTATTCCTCAAGTCATTTTACAGAGGAAAAATTACCATTGTGACCTCATCAAATTGGCAACACTAAATTTTATCTATTTGATGAAAAGGATACCAAAATACAAACTCCTCAAGGTAAAAACCACAGACTCTACCTCAACCAAACCATCTTATTCCTCAAGTAATTTTACAGAGGAAAAGTTATCATTGCGACCTCATCAAATTGGCAACTGTGAATTTTATCGTTTTGATGAAATCCCTGCCAGTTTTGTTTGTCAGACTTCACTGTAATTTCCCAAATCAAATCACACGTGGAATTTGCCATTTAATGAATAGATGATGATTTGGAGGCCAAGACGGCAAATGACCAGATTTGATCCTCTTTGAAATAATTTGGACAATTTTCTTTAGCAGAGTGTCTCTTTTGAGGAAGGGAAGTGGTGCATTTCTGTGTGAAACTGGTCAGAGGTTGCAGGATTTCTGTGGTGGTGTTGGGTCCATCTCTGACCGTTTCTGGGCTTGGGGTCAGCCAGCTGCCACTTCGTAGTGGTGCGCGTCTGTATGGATGTGTCAGCCTCCGACTGATATGGAGGGCTAAGAATCTTGAATGCAGTGGAGGATAACAGAATCGCAACTAGAAATACTGTGAAGCGATGGATCGATATGACAATAAAAACAGCAGATTTGATGTTAACCTGTAAGCTGCTGTACATCGGGGTGGATTGCTTGATGAAATATATATTGTTCTGCTCATGATATTGAAGGTGTTTCCCCCAGAATCTGAAAGGGACCAGCATTACCTTTGGGCAGATGAAACAAAATGAAGGTGATTTTTTAGCAACAAATTTTTGAAGTCAGACTTTCTAAATTCATCTTCTGACTTTTATTTCTTGCCATTTGCTCATACATTTATTTGCTCTCTTCTCATATGTAATTAGCACAGATACTGGATTAGGGAGATGAACTTTAACACCTCAAATGACATACTTGCAAAATATCAATAGTAGTTGTTATTACTTCTCACTAAAATGTTCAATTTCCTTCTTGTTGTTTGGGCAATGAAGTAGCCATATTGCTGGTAAAAAACACCCAAGAAAGGTAAACTTGGTAGGCTACAAGCTAATAGAGTCCCCAATTGATATTTACCTTGTCATATGATAATGTTTGCCAAGTGACTTTAAGAAAAGAATTTGTACATTTTCACAGACTATGTAAACTTCTTTCACCTCTAAAGTTTCTTGAAGTCATGCGCCATCCTGACTTGTGGCGATTACACCATGAAATCTGAAGATTTCTCTTCTCAAGCAAGGATCTGGTTTTCTCGCTGGGCTTTATGGGGACGCGCTTGCCGCCTGAAAGTGCCGTATTCTTGATAAACTCAAAGGAAATGAAATTCGATTCGCTTTCAACTAGTTCACTCTATCTTTAGGTACATGCCCCGACCCATATCCTCGTACAATCTCCATCGATCATTTCTTAGGCGAGGGTGAAATTTTCCCTGATACGTCAGAGACAGTATGCATGTAGCAGTTATTTTTGCGAGGAGAAAGGTGTTGACGCCGAAACAAGAGACTTTGCAGAGCGAGATTTTAGTCCTTAAGATCAGCTTCATAAAGTAGCTTTTATATTAAATGTTCATAGGCTGTGGAATACCAAACATAGAAGATAATGAGGACTTTTGAAGTGGACAAGATATTCTTGTTACGTTTACACAGTGTTCCTAAAACATAAAGATTAGCTCGAGGTTTCAGTCTTTGATGATTAGCTCATAGTTTAGCCCCATGTAGATATACAAAAGTGTACTCAAAAGTTAGCAGTCTAATGATTAGATGATTAGACATTGTGGCGTTTACGCCTCTATCCATAAGCTGAAAGGTGTCCCCACTCGTTGTTAGCATCATGTGGACACGATAATCAACTAACTCAAAAGTTACCATGACCTCTCTGTGAACCCTATTCCTCCTCAGCTTCTGATAAACCTCCAATGCATGTTGTACTACTGTATTGCTGCACATTATTATTGATTTTATTGCTTGTGCTACATTCATGTATTACTTCTGGTTTTGTGGTTTAATCATTGAGTAGGACTCGCTCGGAAATTCATTTTTTAAGATTAGGTGTTATGTGGATGTGCTTTGTACAAGCTAATCATTGAAATTTAAAACTTTGAAGTTCACAAATGTTGTGTGAATATAACTTTTGACATCAGGTACAACCTGCTTTTCATTCCAGTGAGACATTTCTTTCCAGATCGACATTTTGTATTTTGGTATTTGGTTGTGTTTGGGTAATGGTAAGGGCAAGATCTTTTGAAAGACCAGTAGCAGCACCGAAGAAGAGGTTGTCTTGATTATTGAGAAAGGCTCTATTATCAATGATATATTGATGATTATGATGGTGGTGGTGGTGGTGGTGGTGGTGGTGATGGTGGTGATGGTGATGATGGTGATGATGGTGATGATGGTGATGGTGATGATGGTGATGATGGTGATGGTGATGATGGTGATGATGGTGATGATGATGGTGATGATGATGATGGTAGTGGTTGTTGTTACTTTTGTGATCATTATCATCATCATCATCATCATTAGTAATATTTGGTAGCAGTACTGAATAGCAGTATTAGTTGTAAGTAATGGTAGTAAAAGAAGTAGTAGCAGCAGTATCATCATCACCATCACCATTACCATCACCATCACCATCACCATCACCATCACCATCACCATCACCATCACCATCACCATCACCATCACCATCACCATCACCATCACCATCACCATCACCATCACCACCACCACCACCACCACCACCACCACCACCCCCATCACCATCACCATCACCATCACCATCACCATCACCATCACCATCACCATCACCATCACCATCACCATCACCATCACCATCACCATCACCATCACCATCACCATCACCATCACCATCACCATCACCATCACCATCACCATCACCATCACCATCACCATCACCATCACCATCACCATCATCACCACCACCACCACCACCACCACCACCACCACCACCATCACCATCACCATCACCATCACCACCATCAACATCGTCATCATCATCATCATCATCATCATCAGTATGGATGTCATCCACCCCAATAGTTCCATTGGCTTGAAGGTCTTTCCTGCATCTTCAAGTCTGAGTATAATTTGGAGACCAAATAGATAACAGTACAGCACCTTTCTTGCACTTCTCTCTAAAAGAGACATCATATTTTTCTTCTCTTGTCAGTGTATTTATTCTTCTGATTGCAGAAATTGGGGAGAAATTTGATCTAAAACATGACATCTGCTTGTCTGATGTCCTAATGTCATCTAGCCAGGAATGCTGGTGCAAAAAAAAAAAAAAAAAAATGTAGGGATCGCAAGAGATTGTTAAGCTGCCTGTAAGGTGATGCCTGCAACCAGATTAGCTCTCCAAAGAATATTCACTATGGGTCTGACTTGCAGTCTCTACAACTGGATTATCCCTGCAGTTCACATATATATCCTGGCTGTGTGTGGAGAAACCGTTTTTTTTTTTTTTTTTGCCCCTGCATCGTTCATCGCTAAATTTCTAGTCCCGCGTATGCCCTGATCAAACCAAACATTGCGCCGGGCTTGCATTCCCAAGCGTATGTTTGCAGTCCAAACAGATCGGCTTTCCCTTGCAACGTCTTGCCGATCCGAAGGAATCGGGCAAAGTTAGGATGTGCTAATGCCTCGAGTGCATGTTTGTAAGCAGAAAATGGAATGATGGGGGGGGGGGGAGGCGGGGCGGATTGAAGGAGTAGGAGAAAGTGTATTGATAAAGGGGATGGAATCATTCTGAGCAGGTTGCATCTATCTGTGAACAAAACTTCCCAATTTCTGCAAATTTACATCTACTAATGGACCTTCTCATCATTGCAACACACTTTCAGAAAGTGTCAAATTGCCTTCAGCTAAACGGATGGAAAATGAACATTTCTCCCCTTCCTCTTTGATATTCCTGTTTGTCGATCATTTATACTTCATAACTATGATATGGGCCATGACGCGAGAAAAGGGCCCTTAGGGCATTAAACACCGAAAATGAGTTTTCACCTCCATATTTTAGAAGGAAGGCTGACGTATTTGGATATGCAAACCTTTTTCTGAAATTCCACTCCTAAATGCCCCAATTACGACATTAGAAACAGCATGTTTTGTCAAAATCCTGTCACTTTTTGATGCGCCTATGCATGTGCGCGTAGTTAGCTAGTTGATCTTTTTCTTTTGTGCGTATTGCTTCGTTAAACTTCCGCGTCGTTTTCTGGCGTTTGCGCGTAGCGGCGCTAAGGGCCCTTTTCTCGCGTCACGGCCCATATAAATCATGTGAAATCTTTGCCTGGGAAGATCTACCTGCTTTTGTAGAAATAGAAGACGAGACTAACTTGATCTAGGGAATATTTCAAGATGATCTGCCATGTAGAATTTGGGTCCTGCTTTTTTTGTGAGGAAATATCACACTGGATGGTAAAGTGAGGATGCATGTATTTGAGACATTTTCTTGGTGCCATCGTCATTCCCAGAGCTAGAATTGTAAGAAAAAAACATATAATAATTATGAGAGTGCCATGCTTCTGTCATGAACAGATGCTTCCGCAACAGCCAAGTATGCATGTGGGTCTACTCATCTGTGACCTACTGTATACGCCGAATACTTCGCGAGGTTTTTATTTTCGCAAATTTTGCAAGTCAGCTGCAATTCACAAAATTAAAGACATGCGAAAATATTGACTCTTATCCCAATTTGAATGTGATGTACACATACATTTCTCCGTTCAGTACAGGACTCCACGATCGCGAATTTGACCTCTCGCGAAATCGTCGGGAAGTCTTGATTCGCGAAAATTTAAACTCGCTAAATATATGGCGGATACAGTATTACTATAACACCTCCCCATTGCTTTGTGTTCTCTCTGGTTCTCACTCTCCAAAGTACTTTAACTCTATGACCACCATTGGCATATTACAAGCATGTAGTGTCAGTGGTGTTTTAAGAAGATGGGCTTGAAAGGATTAATCATTTGTAAGGAAGGAAAAGTAGCTAGCATTTAGCAACTTGCTGACAGTTGCATGATATGGTATGTCAGCTTCTTTAAATGGCATTAATATTTAAACCATTTGCAAAGACTAATATGTTTTAGTACATGTTACTAATTCTTCCTGCTCTTGGCTAAATTTTTGATAGGACTATTATGGGTGGTATAATGGCTTACTTGTTATTGTTCTGATCTTTTGATCAGACCCATTTGGTCTTATCCCAGAGATGCCAACTGTTTCTTTTTTTTTTTGCAGTATTTTCTACAGGTTTTGTGTTGTTTTTTGCTTTTTTTGTTTTGCCAAAAATACTGAAGGTTTCACTGAGAATACTTTTTTCCCCAAAATGTATTATCACATGTCTATTGAAAGAAAAGTAAAAATAATGTGTGTGTGTTTTTGTTGTTGTTGTTGTTGTTGAAATATGCCTTTTCAGTCCTCGTAATCCTGTATGTACGAGGTTTGCATCCTTCATATTCCCTAAGTAGTTAATTGATGGAAGATGTACTTTAGCACTCGGTCTCTTTAAAGGCAAGATTATGTATTTGGGTTTGCAAGTGAACCCTCCACAAAATCCCATGATATTTGTGGATTTAAATTCACCAGGTCTAGAGTTACATGGAACAAATTTGGGAAGGTTTCTATCCAAATGAATATTCCATGGCAAGACTATACTTGTATGCCAAGTCTATGTTAGTTTTGAAAACTGTTTATACCTCTAGTTTTCCATGGCAAAGGCAAAAGTGAAAGAATGAATCCATAATCGCCCCGCATCTCCCTTTTATTTTACAAAATTGAAGTTTCTCTTTTGCCAAACAGATGTTTTCTCCTATTTTTCCAGTGTCTGATTGTGTTTTCGAACACTTTTTGTACCCTTCAGACATAGCATTACATTTTTCTTCTCCAAATATGATGTGCAGAAAGATTGGGCCTTTATTCCCCCCTCTGAAAGAAATGTTCTTGGCATATCTTTTTCCCCCTTTCTTTTCGTGGAAGAATGCAGGCACCTGTCTTGTTCCAATTTCTGTCAGGATATCATGTTCACTCTGCTTGCCGTGAAGAAAATGTCCTTTTTTAGGGGAATTGTGCCATTGGTGAAAAGGTCGCAAGGTGGTTTTTTTCTTTCCTTGCAGTGCTCCGATAAAGGCACCTGGGATTCTACTGTACAGTATGTCCCAGAAAAAAAATTACAATCTGATTTCCTCATTGATAACTTTCAAAATGATCAAATAATCTGAATGCTATTTCAGGGTATGAAACTTCAACTTCTTACCTACTTCTTGCAGAAAATCCAATTCAATTTGGTAAGCGGTCACAGAGAAATGTTGATCATTGTAAAGCATCTCATGGGTCCGTTCTTCCAAGTTTAGCACTTGGATGCTCTTGGCATTTTGGGAGGTGTGAGCACAATGGACAAAACTTGGAGGGAAGGGATTCCTGACATGCTCTACAAAGATTCAAGTTTGTCTGTGATCACTGAAGCAAATCGAATGCAGTTTTTTATAAAATGTACGTAATGAGTTATAGTTTCACACCTTGAAATTACATTTTCATTGATTGACCATATTTAAAGTTACTATTGCAGAAAGTCCCATTGTGTGTTTTTTTTTTTTTTTTTTTTGGGGGGGGGGGGGTACATACAGTACAGTGAAGCTGGGGAGATTGCATAGCAGTGTAAGGACAAAATAGATGTGTAAATTCCTGACATGTATGTTGAGAGTTGCTCACACATGAAGATTTGATGCTCTGCAAAATGTGTCTCGAACAATCTTCTTAATTGTGTCATTATTTCATCAGTTCTTTTGTAAGCCTGTGTCTTTCATTTTATATGTGTTTCTGCATGTTATTTGTGTGTGTGTGTGTGAGTGTGTGTGTGTTTGTTATGGTGAGGGTAGTCTAGTTTTTAATTCGCCATAAGCAGAGACCCCAACCCAAAGCATCTTTTAAATGGGAGATTCTCCGCCCTGGACCCCTGGCAGACTGGAAACTCTGATCACATGAGCGTGGGCACAGTATTGTGTGCACATAGAACACATCACCAGCGTGAAGGGTAGCGTCCTTTGCAGCCGGGATCCAGGGTGCATTGAAAGGTTGTTGATGCCATCTGCTGCTATCTTAGCTTCCCCCCCCCCCCACATAAACATATATTTCAGAAGTAATGTTACTTGGGAGAATACTAAATCTGAAGTGGGAAAAAGCACATCTTAAGCAGAAGACATACAGCTGGAGTGGGAGAAATTTAAGCTAGAACGGGAGAAATTTAAACTAGAACGGGAGAAATTCAAACTCGAGCGGGAGAGTGGGAGATTTTGAGAAAATGGACTGAATGCAGGAGAATTGAGATCTCTCTGCCTCTGTTATTTCTTTAAGCAGTCAGGGGTACCTGGTGGATGTACTACAACACTGAGATATTCATATTTCATCTTGGTGCATTCTGGACAAAAATTGTTCCTGACTATCAAAAATGAGGACCGGGGCTTGTCCATCATCATGGCTGTAACTGTTGCCTAGCAACTGGCTCGAAGTCAATGAAATATATTTGATTTGGCTGATGATTCGTTTGTTGTGCAAGAGAATGATATTATCCTAGTCCTCTAATGCTGATTGGATTACTAGTAGTAATGTGACGTGCAGGAAATGGTTGTCATGAGAAGAATATAGGAATTTTCATTTTGGGAATATAAACATCCGCAAAAGAATTCAAATTATGAACAATGAGGTAGCTATTCATGGAGTATTTCTAGATTTCTGTTGATTGCCAAACGTTGCTTTGCTGACGTCATGCATTTGGAAAGGACAAAGGAAGCAATTAGCAGAGAAGTTGTGGCATAATTGAAGAGTCATTCTGTAATCTGGCACAAAATTGCATCTGCTCCATGTCCAAGAGTGTTTTGACTTTTCTGGAGTCGGACGTCACGATGCGCTCTTTAGTTTATCAGAGAATCAAAATACGCAAATTCAGAGAGTATGACAGGATTTGCCCAACAACGAGGTTAATGCTTTGTTTACAGTGCGCCTGACTCTTCAAAGAAAATTGTCATTGCTTTAAACTCGATTGAATAAAGAAGAGGGAGGCACGCTTTGTTTCTTTGCTGCAACAAACTGCTCGATCACAGCAAAACAGAAAGACCCATGATATACACCGTGTTCAGTTGTAGTCAGTGGAAATATACAGTTCTACTTTGGACAGATCTCAATATTTGACTGGGTTTGTGCAGCAACAGTGTATTTTCTTATTTTCACAGGCTTAAGGTATACTGTCATATACTTTACAGCAAGAACTATTTGCAGCATGAAATTTTTGCAAATTGGAAGTGACACCCTTTTTTTGGGGGGGGGGGCATGACATTTTTTGGCATCCAATATGATATAGTTTAGACACGAACATTCACGTGCATTTTAACTTTGAGAATCTTGGCTCGCGAAATTAACGAAATTATAATGCATGTAACAATTTGTGCTCCCACAGCAGGCCTATATATATATATATACTTTAGATTTTATATCAATGCATACAAACGTATATTCTGATAATAACTGCTATCACTTTAACTATGATTACATAATTGTTTGCTTTCACCAAAAATTTGAATAAGTCATTCCTAAAGGTATCTGCTAGGAACAGGCAGACTGTATGATTTCTGTAAATCTATGATGACTAGTCCTCGACAGATTTCTTGTGTAATGAAGATAGCCTCTGTCTTGAAGAGGTATTGCTGAATGTGGAACACCATTTGCTCTGGTTCTCCCATCGGGAACATCCATCCAATGTATAATTGTATATGTAACGACAACAAATGGAGCCGGGACTCGCAGTGTTGGTTACGGGTGTTCTTTATTATTCGCAGGTTCTGATCGTCAAACCGACCCCAAACCCCCTGCCGGAGACAAAGATAGCTGACTCCCGATCACTCGCTCTGCTTCAAAATATCTTGCTGCTTCTTCGTTGTCAAAGATTCCAATATGAAGTGAGGAGAGGAAAACTTCGCTATTTATTGGGTTTAGGACCCTTCCCAAAGATATATTTTAACTTTAAATTCCAATCCACCGACGCACAGTCCTACGTCACTTTTACTGCCACCTTGTTTGGGTGGAGGGCTATGTCTGGCTATGAGGTCATAGCTTGACCCAAGGAGGGCAGAGAGTGGACATTATGCCCAAATTTGGCAAGTAAAAGTGGAGAATGTGACCGGAAGGATTGGACTTCCTGAATGGCGCAGGGTGACTCATTTTCCAGAAAATGTATTTTTATGTTACTTTTTGTTTTGATTTTTTGATTCTTAGAAATCTTTCTTTCTCTTTGTTTTGACAAAAACCACAATGTTACATTCTCCCCTGCTTCATGTTGGCATCCCTGACAACATACCAATAAACATAATTATTTAATATCAACTAATGAGACACTTAATTTCTACCCGAAGGTAGAGTTAGTAGTAGCAAGTGCAACTTGCTAACATCTGCGAGAATCTCCTCAGTGACGGTTGGCGGCGGCTTTCCCTGCAGCCTAGCCGAGCGCCTTGGGAGTGGAGCTGACTCTGGTCCATCCTCTGGGCGCTCCCCTGCTTTTTCCAAAGCAGGGAGGTCGTCCTCCCTCGCGGTGGCTGCCTCGCCGTCATCTGTAACTGGTAGGCCTACATGGTCACTGTCGTTCCGTGGTTGACGTCTGGGTTGTCATCTACACACGACTGCTCTGGGGACGTCAGGGCTCCTAAGCCATCTCCAGGTTCTCCGTCATCGCATCTGGGCATCATCCTCAATATCCAATTGAGGCCAGAGGAGGAACCACACGCATCCTCGTACAACAGCATTACACTCGCCAGATGAATAGGGATTGCCTGAAGATAGTTCCAGAAGACCAGTCGCCGTCCTTGAAGCTAGATGTCGCTGTTGCTGAAGTTTACCATCTGGACAGGAACTCTTCCCGAGGAGGGCACCCTTACGAAAGTAGGTAGGAGAACGAGTCCATTTGGTAATGTTGAGGCATCCCACTCCTCAACAACTGCGACTGAACGCTTGCTTCCTTACAGTTGAATAGACACGGCCAGAGACCATGAACATGACCGTTCTTCCATTTGCACCCGTTCCGTCTTCAGCTTACTTCCGTTCAACACCTCGATCTCTGCTGATTTCTCCATCATGTCTTCGGCGAGGGGGCTGTTGATGACCAGTGAACTGCGATCCTGTCCGTGACGCCAATTTTTTGTAACGACAACAAATGGAGCCGGGACTCGCAGTGTTGGTTACGGGTGTTCTTTATTATTCGCAGGTTCTGATCGTCAAACCGACCCCAAACCCCCTGCCGGAGACAAAGATAGCTGACTCCCGATCACTCGCTCTGCTTCAAAATATCTTGCTGCTTCTTCGTTGTCAAAGATTCCAATATGAAGTGAGGAGAGGAAAACTTCGCTATTTATTGGGTTTAGGACCCTTCCCAAAGATATATTTTAACTTTAAATTCCAATCCACCGACGCACAGTCCTACATCACTTTTACTGCCACCTTGTTTGGGTGGAGGGCTATGTCTGGCTATGAGGTCATAGCTTGACCCAAGGAGGGCAGAGAGTGGACATTATGCCCAAATTTGGCGAGTAAAAGTGGAGAATGTGACCGGAAGGATTGGACTTCCTGAATGGCGCAGGGTGACTCATTTTCCAGAAAATGTATTTTTATGTTACTTTTTGTTTTGATTTTTTGATTCTTAGAAATCTTTCTTTCTCTTTGTTTTGACAAAAACCACAATGTTACATATACAATACATCAAAAGACACACATGGCGCCCATTTCATTACAATGGATGATTTGTAGGTTTGTGGAGATCTGCTGTTACTTACCAAGAAATGGCAGCGTTTCATACATCATCTTGCCTGTCACTGATCAACATGACTAAGAAGGCTCCAGACTCACAATAATTTCTTGTTGTTTCCTTCTGTGGTGTGTGTGTTTGTGTGTGTGTATGTCTGTTTATGTGTGTGTGTGTGTGTGGGGGGGGGGGATATGTGTGTTGTGTATGGGGGGATGAGGGAGGGTACGTGTGTGTGTTTTATCTGGTTGAAGGGCCCCGTCACACTACAACGAATGCCCAACGAATGCCCAACGAATGTCCAACAAATTTAAAAATTTGAAGACAATATGTTGACATCTGTTAGTAATACTAGAATAGTTTATAACATGCTTAGCATTTCTTGTATTCATTAGCTATTTGTAGGGATTCGCAGAGATACGCTTGACCCGATTTAAAAAAAAAAAATGTCCAAAATCTCCAGCGTATCTCTGCGAATCCCTACGAATAGCTAATGAATACAAAGAACATCATTTTTACGAAGTATTCTAGTATTAGCAAGGGATGCAAACTGTCTTCACATTTTCGAATTCGTTGGGCATTTGCTGTAGTGTGACGGGGCCTTTAGATAGCAGAACAAATATTCCACTACTGAAGATGAGAAATAATTATGCTAGACCACATGAATTTGATTCTAATGGACAGGTTTTCTGTTTGTAATTCCATACAGAATGTTCTTCAAACTTCTCAACTTGCCCCCTCTCCCCTACACACAAACACACAAGATTTGAATCAGTTCCCCCATCCCCAACCCCCTTTCATCCCAAACACACCCTCCACCCTCCATCCCCCTCAGGGTCAAGGTCACCAGAGGTTGGTCTAGTTGGTAGCAGCCAGACGACATTCCAGAATGGAGCAGGCCAAAACTCCTGGGATGAAACACGACCCGTCTCCCAAGATGGGGCTACCGTCTGCTCCGGTTTTTACAATGGGCCTGACATCCTCCAGGGCCCTCAGCCTCTCTCCCCTCTCCATCTCTCTCTTTCTCTATCTTCTTTTGAGCATTAAAGCTACCTTAGCATGGTGATATATTCCATACAGTCCCAGTTGGAATATTTTCATGTAGTGTAAATCGGGAGCTACTTTTTCTACACAAGAAGATGTATGAGAGATGATCAGAATGACTGGTTGCCATGGCGATGGTGATGGTAGTGGGTAGCAGTGGTGGTGTGGATGCCTTGCTAATGATTATCCAGGTTTGTGGTCTCTGGTGGTAGGGAGGAATGCCATATTATCTGGGAAGGTGATAGTTTTCATTTTAAAGGTTTTATATGAGCTTATTTGCTCAAGCAATTCCAGGACCCTTGGTTTAATGGCAATTGATGTGAAATAAGTTTGTTGTGGATTGAATCAGCAACTAGATCATTAACAATGATATGTAATCATGTGTCTGTGTTTGTGGGAATTAACTGGTTTTTGTCACGTGTTGTGTGAAATCATGAAAAATGATTGGTTGGATACTGTCATGCCCAAATAGCAATTTATTCTATGATAGGAATTTATTATGGCAGCTGATGGAACTTTGTGTACCTCACTCCTGAGCTGTTCCAAACTTCAGAGGGACCGGCTGATTGTAAGGTTGGATAAAAAACTGGCATAAATCAGACTCTGAGAGAGAAAGAGAGCGATAGAAAGAGAGAGAGATGGAAAAAGAGATGGAGAGGGAGTGAAGAGATAGATAGATAGATGGAGACAGACAGACAGACAGATCAACAGACAGACAGACATGTATAGTAAGTGTTTGTAGTTGCTGGGAATGGTAAAAAGGAGGGATTCTTCATCCAGTGAGCCAGTGCCTTAAGGGACTGCATATATCAGGGATATAATCCACAGGGAATTTCTATATCTGTGAAGTATAGATTAACTTTGATTCCTCACACAATCTTACTCTATGAAAATAAAAGGCTCTTTTTGAAGTAAGATACTATACCTCATTCAGTGTTCTACCACTGCAATAGCATAGTGCTTGGTGACAAGCAGTGTAGTGTCAATTTAAAGAATGTGAGTCATATTCTATAGTAATGACCATAAGTCAGGGCATTGTTTAGTTTGCTGAAATAATGACCTATTTCCATGTGCTGTCATTTTTAAGTTAACTTTGAAAAGAACCAAACAAGTTACAGTCTACATTCCTGGGAACATGAGCCAACAGGACAATGTATCAAGCTCTATTGATTATGCATCATGAGGTGCAGTGTGGAGGATATCATTGGTATAACAAAACATTATTCTTGTAGTTGGTGATTACAAAACTAGAGGCAAAAGTCATGTTATTGCAGATTTCTTGGGATCATTTAATGCAGTTATACAAATGATGCACAGGATAGAGTGTGTTAGAAACTAACGCCACGAAATAATCCTGTGCATCATTTGTTTTATAAAATGGGTCGAAAAGTAACAGCATTATTCACGTACCTGTGTGGGTCAATACCAGTCACCTACATGTAGCACTCGCTCAAAAGTCAAGATGTCCGAAGATGTTCGTCCCAAACATTTACGCACGTCGCACTCGGAAATCCCGCACATAAGTACTGTACGTACTGTATACGTACGCCACGTGTTAATATGCACAAGAAAGGCCGCCGGCTGTTGTGGCAGCCCGCGGCCCGAACTAGAAGTTGTTTACAGGATTGACAGCGCGTATAGTAGCGCGTGACGCACTTGTAACAACTGATTGAGTGCGCACTGCTAGTGTAAACATTGTGACGTACGTCAGGCCAGGGAGGTGGAAGAGAGACTCTTCTTAGTGCATTTACTAAGAAATTAATGCACGCACACGTGACTCATTTCAGCGCTTCCAATTGGCTACATTCTTGAACCCATTTTATAACAGGTATTAATTTCTCTCATTTCTTGTTTTGCTCTTGAGATCTACTTTTTGATGTGTCTGGGAATTCTGATGTAGACTTATTCCCATATCAGGAATGACTGATGCAGGGCTGCCAACTCTCACGCATTGAGCGTGAGACTCACGCAATTCAACCAATTTTGACTGTCTCACTCTGATAAACGAAATCTCACGCTAAACCCCCAAAATGGAGTGTACATGACTACAAAAAAATATATCTCTAAATTCTCAGATATTCTGAACATCGATATGCCCAAGCCCAAAATTTCGAGATTTTCCCACGCGGGTGTAAAGCTTAGCCAATAATAATCGTTTTCGGTTCGCACGCAAAGACGAGCTATTGGATTACGATTGGTTTCTACCTATACCATGTGAGCGTAGCTTGTACTTTGGGCAAATTACAGTACATGTATGATGGCTATGACGTGTGCTTGACATCGCTTTACACGTACACTGACTGTGTACGTAGTACGTACGTACGTATGGCCTCGGCCGCACAGCAGGCTGCCAGGCACTAGCCAGGAGGTCGCTCCGCTCCCTCGCAGTGTCTCACGCCAAACTCTCACTCAAGGTTGGCAGCCCTGCTGATGTATACATGATATTTCAGACATTATTCAAACCTCCTCTTGCCATATGAGAAACACAATTTTCATCTTGTTTGATAGGGCCTATATTATTGGGCCAAAATAGAAAAAAAAATCACATGAGTCGAGCTTGATTAGATGGATAGTATCAAATCATTGGAAATGTGCAGACTTATTCAGAATTTATAAAGGTCAGAGATTTCCCTAACTTTCCATCCACTGCCCCCAACACACCCTGGACCCTGCTGTATGCATACTCACAATCTGGGGATGGATTGACCAAATTTTGGTGTTATTGTATGTGACCAGAATGAGAAAGAGGGGGCGGTCAGTTCTAAGATGTTTGATTTCCTAGGAAGGATGTTGACTTGAGGTGTCATGTTTGGATGTGATGGACTTCCCCCTCCCCCCCCCCCAATCGATGTTTTCCTTCATCCCAAACTCCTTCAAGCATTGATCCATCCATACATCATTCATAGGAGGTTGTTGTGAGAAGAAAAGGATGCCTACCAATTTCTAACCTTGGCCCTTCATGCTTTCATCATTTATCTCTTGCTGTTCATTTGCTCAATAAGTTCAGCTGATCCTTGTTGTGTGCCTTTAACACTTCTAGTTGAGTGAAGTTGGGATGAAAAACAAAATGAGTTTGAAATGATATTTAGAGTGTAGAGAGAAAATGGGTTGGAATTTATGTGCCTTGTCCGGTATATTTATGTTTTGGATAGGTACAAACCCAACCGGGTATGCTTTTGCTTGTAATATTTTATCTTTGGGTTTGGCTGGGTTATAGGAGAAGTCATCTCAAATTGGATACTCCTTGTCTTAACCTGTTGAAGACTAGTCCCGAGTATACTTGGGGCAGGTGTCTATGGGAAATGGGTGTTTGAGCAAAATCATCCTCAATGGGGTAAGAGGCTATCAGTCGCCACCAGCTGCTGTATTGCATGCAGTGACAATGGTTTCTGCATGATAGGATTACTGTGGTGGATTAACATGTTTGCTTGCTCCTTTTCATGCAGATTGGGAAAAAAATCTGATGCTTTTGTTGCAAAATGCATAATGGAGTCTGTGATCGATGAAGACCATCTTCAGATATTCAAATACCCATGTTTGTCACTCAGTGCAGCAGTTCAGCCCCCACATGCAGCTTGCACAACACAAACACCAGAACAGCCAAAGCGTGTGTCGGGGCTCTCCACCTGCAACCTAACATCTCCCCAACAGCACCCCATCTCCCACACCCCTGCTCCATTCCCTACCTACGTGGTAGTCAGGAGGATCCCTAGACAGCCCTCAGACCGCCCCCTCTAGATGGCCCTCATCAAGATCATCCTTCAATCCCACCCACCCGTCTCCAGGGGGAAAGACATGGGCATGGCGGGTAATCCGCCAGCCACTTCATCCTCTCCATCTCTGTCCTTTAACCTGCCGCCCACGGATTAGTCTTCCACAAGGGCCCAACCCCTGGATGGCGGGACTTCTGACAAAACAAAACGCCCCCTTGCCCTTTGACGTAACAAAAAGTACTGAAGCTGGCCATTGATGGCATATGCAAAAAGGCAGTAGACCCACTTATCTGTGTATAGCTCTAACATATCTGTGAATATGAACTGGCAAAATTATACACATGCAACTTTTTGCACCACAGATTAACTCAGGGACTTCTGATGCAGGTTGATAACTTTCAGAGAGTCCCTGGTATCCAAATCAAGATGGTGGTCTGAGTCTGGAAGGAGCATGCAAACATTGTCTCCCACCCTTCATCATTACACTTTTTGTGAATATCATGACATAATGGCTGATGCAGTAGCATCCTGTCTCCTCTGATCCCACTTTGAAAGTCATCCATCATTAATATTCATTGTTTTTTTCTTTTGTGCACCATGGTGTACTGTCAATTGCTGGTAACAGATGATCTGATATGTAATTTCTAGCTTTGACTGTGGGTATCAAAATGTCATCCCTATCCTGAATCCTCTGTCTGCTGACTGACAGATATCGCAAGGCTTGATGTTTTATTTAACAGATGCCTATGAATTATCTAGAGATGAAAGATTGCAATGTTGATTATTCTTGGTGTAGATATTGTTGTTGTTGGTATTTTTGTTTTGTTTGTTTGTTTGTTTGTTTTTTGCTCAAGGAATGCAATTTCATTATTGTATGTGGTTGACGTAAGAATACTGTGACAGATATGGTACAAGGATCTTCTGTGTTTTGGTAGATATAGATAGGCCCACAAAGTAATGTCAGACTGGAAAAGGGCATATGTGCAGCTTTGCAGAGCATTGGTAATGTTCAGTTAGTTCATTTCTGCATGACATAAACAGCCACTCTCATGAAGTGCATGTTGTTGAAGCTACGTAGGGAATGCATGGATTTCTACAATAGTATTTCTTTTGCAAATGTGGTAAAATGGAAACGTAATTCTGTTAAGCCTTGTTGCAAGGCTAGCCATGTTCAGGACGATGCCCTCTGTGCATTCTGATTCCGTGCACCCACCCTCCCATCGACCAGATCCAATCTAGCCCCCTCATAAGGGCCTCGTTACCTCCCATATCATCACCCTTCATCACCCATGCCCTAATTATGACCCAAGCCTCCCCACTCTCTTGGAAGTACCTTGGGGGTTAAAAAAAAGTTGGGTGGGGTGGGGTAGAAAGGGGGTTGGGAGAAAGCATCTAGAAGGTATAGATTCTTGCATGTCTTCACCCCCAGGTGTGTTGTATTTATGTTGCCCCTACAGACAGATGTGGTCATGATCCCACCAGCTTCTGTTTCTTCACTGCATTGCTAGCCTTGATTCATGACATTATCCACTTTTTTTTTTTTAAGATGGCATTGCTATAATAATTATGTTTCTGTGGTCAGATGCATGGTAATTCCTAACATGATTTTGACATTCCATTTCCAGTGCATGCTTTCAGAAACACATACTCATTTTTATACCAGCTCTCTGTAAAAACAGTTTGCTGATTTTTGAAAGTTATCTTCTTGTGGTAGAAATGATGGAAACAAAATATAAAAATGTGAAGGCTAAGACTATCTGATTACCAGTGCAGCATTTAATATGCCATTAATTGCGTATATTTTTGAAACAGTGAACTTGATCACAATGCTCTGGTGATACTTCTTAGGGACTCATGTTACCTTTGATTCTTATCTCATTTTCCAAGGGGAAGCTTTCCAAAAATAAACATGGATTTGGCCTCTTTACAAAGCTGTCTGAGATATATTTAGGCAATTATTATTTTTCATACCTTCCTGAGGAGCTAGGACAAGAGCTGGTATGATTTCGTATTGGAAGAAAATGAGTTTTTATGAAATACTCATATTTTCTCTGTATAGTTCTGCTATCATAACAGTTGTAGAGTTTCTATCTACAGAGGGCAGCAAAGTAAATCACCCCAAACTTTAAAAATGCATAATGTTTGAATGGTTGACCAGTATGTTTTCCTGAAACATTCAGCGAGTGTTTCATTAGTCTCCCTGAATTTACTGTGTTCACATACGATATACAAATTCAAATTCCTCTTTAAATCATCAACTTTAAATCTGAACTGATGTGCTGCTTTTCTGTTTGGTGGTTTTTGGATTTGTTGCTCCCTCCCCCCCCCAAGCCTTTGATACACAGTTTTCCCTTGATACCAAAGTATGAGTATTCTCAGTGGAGGAGACAAATGTTGCCAGCATCTGCATCTTCTTTTCCTACTTTTATGTTTGTAACAGAAAAGTTCTGTGAATTCTTTTGGTGCGCTTTGTTGAAGTGGATGAACTAACAACAAAACTTGAGGGAAACTGGTTATAGTGATTGTTTATTATCCTTAAATCAAAGAGAAAGGAAAGAGATGAATAAGAAATCCCACTTTCCATTTTTTAACCCATTGAGCACGGGCTGAATTTGCTGCAACACGCATTTCCCATAGACACTTGTCCAAGTATACTCCGGACTCAACCTCAACGGGTTAACAAGTTAAGGATGAGCTGATGTTGCTATAACACATATTTCCTATAGACACCTTCCGGAGTATACTTGCGGCTAGTCTTCAATGGGTGAAGCATGTTGGTAGGTCGACATGTTCTTCCAACCATGTTCTTTGCTGCTGGCCAAAATGATGAGTGGAAAGTGTAAGAATTAGGAACAGAATATTCATCGTGATAAAGCCACCATCTTAAAAAGGTATTACGAATTTGTCATCTTCCCAGGTATCCATAATGTGCGTGCATAGTGATTGCAGTGATGCATGTCATATACCACAGAGCAGACAATGTTACAAGCGTCACTATGACCTTTTGGCATTTCTAGCCGGGCGGACTGCATGCGAAGCGTTAATTTTCCTCCCGTCTGCCTGAAATTTTAAGAAGCTGCCATCCTGGTCAGCCACTAGCCTGGGGCGCTATCGCTGAAAGTGTGAATAGTATGTATTATATACGACATTAGACACAGCATTTTTTTCTCATGTGAATTTTTGTATTTTATAAGAAATGCATTACGTTTTTGAATATTTCAGCAGAGTACATTATGGTATAGCCAATAATGATATACATTTTTGATTTCATTAAAAGAATGAATGCTAACTTGGGCAAATAAATGTCCACCTTTATGTGTCTTGTATTTCCATATTTTCATAACCACCCTGTAGGTCAGGGTTTTGATGCAGCATGGATATATATGCACCCGCAGCCGCGTTTATTTTTCAGTGGTTAGGTGGCATGGAGGAATATGGCTTGCCAATTAGCATCCTGTGGTAATAAACATGTCATGTGCCGTTAACACCGATTCGCACGCTGGCAGAATCGTTTGATGTGTTCACACCCAGCACCCCCATGGCGCCTCTGTGAGATGCTTTATAGAGACCTGCCAGCGTATTCACCTGAAGAATCGTTCAGATGTGCACAGAATGGCTTGCGGGGGCAGTAGTCAGCAGCCAAATTTTCCTCTTGGCTTGTTGACATTCAAAGTTTTTCTCACTCAAGTCACACCACATCTATTGGCAGTGTCCACACAGAAAGAGGTACACTCTTTGTATCGTTATTATGATTTATTTTTGTGAATTCTGCCAAAAAACATCATGCCAAAACAATGCCTGCTATAATGCCAATGCAACTTCTCTTGTTTTGACTTTGGGAAATCAATAACTAACTTTGCGTTTTGAAAATAGATGAAACTCATTTTCCCATTTTATTGGTGTGAGGCTTTCTTCACAAATTCAGAACTATTTTTCTAGCCCAGATCTGCAATACTTTAGCACCATTTCCACCATTTGCAGAAAGGTGTAATTACCACAGTTTAAATCTCATAGCACCCTCATTATCTAGCCAAAAAGTGCTACATGGTATCATGACCACTTTTTCGCCTGTTTTGGAAAAGATGATGTCCACCCCATACAGTGCAAGTTGTAGTTTGACACTGTAAAGATTGAGTAATGTTTCCAAGTTGGATGAGGGAGAGCTGTTAGAATGGGGAAAGGAAAAATGCATTCGGCCCCAGGAAATGAGATTTCAAATGGCTGTGGGAGAAGACACTAAAACATGTTCTCATCTTTTGACGCTTCGGCATAATTTGGCAAAGAGAGATGCCACTCTTTAAAGCACTTTAATCCGTACTTTTTCTGAGCATGTGGTGTGCAGACAGCATAGGTTTAAAATAATCAGAAGAAAAGTTTGAACTGCCTCCAACTCTATTCCGCATTTTCCCTGCATCATTACATGAAATCCACAATCCATAATCCTGTACTTTACACAATTTGAAGGGGTGAGGGTGCCATGAACAACCACTGTATTGTTCATTGATGATCTTTAAGTTAAAGTCCATAGTTATAGTGCTCCCATAATAGGACAGAGTTCTTTTAAAGGCATTATTTACCATTTGCAGATGACACAAAAATCCAGCTTCAGTGCTTCAAGATAGTTCTAAAATGTGAGTTAGGGATAGAAACAACTAATATAAAAATGTCACTCAGTAGAATCAATGTTAAATATTGTTAAATATACAAAATGTAAACAACAGTTACAATAGAATTGTTTCTAATTCTAGGATAAACTGTCTACAGTTATGGTTTATTGAGGAAAATACTGATATCTCCTTATATTTTAGGCTTTATTGCAAAATTTTTATATGGTAGGATATTTTGTGGTACAACTGACCTGCACATGTGCATCAAATGTGATATCTTGGCCATTTTTAAAATCACTGCTCCCAATGGTAAACAATACCTTTAAGTTAAAATCCATAGTTGGCACTCCCATATCACGACTGGCGCTACGTTTTTATCTTTTAAGACCGTAGATGTGAACATACTTCATCCTCTATAATTCCACACCATCATTCCTCCACCACTTCCATAGGTCATACTCCTATGAATTGAGCTGCATAAGAAAGTATTGATCGAGAGTGTGAACATGCTTCCAAATCCACTCCATACATCATCCCAGCATCATGCCCAAGGCCAGATTTCTCCCGGCACAGACATGTTTTCATCATTAAACCAGGCACTGCTGTCTTATCTGTAGCTACTGTAGCAGAGCTCTGAACATCCCAACACATCACAGCTCAGTATACGTAGGTAGTCATATATAGAGACTGGTGTCTTAAAGGGAATATCAAACTAGATAGTCATGTAGAGAATTACAATGGGTGTGTAATGTCTTAAAGGGGAGCATGCACTCCATGTTTGAACTGACCTGATAGAAAAATAAATGGAGTTAAATAAATGAAGCACTGAAGTCTCCTTGCACCTGACTAAGGATAAGAAAGTTGAAGATTGATAAGAAAGTTGAATGACATTGAAGACTTTCTCAAGCCTTCAACAAATAGGGGCCTAAAATGCTTTTACTTGCATACGTAAATCAGATAGGGCGATGATATCATGGCTTCATGGGATTCCCATTATATTATTTATCACATTAGAGTTAAGTTTAGCATCTCGTGCAACTTCCTATTCAAAGAAGTTATCGTTTGCTAAAATTACAACATCAGAATGTTGTCAACTTTAAACTGGAGATGGAGTTTGACCTTAAAGTACAAAGGTAGAAAAAACATCTAGATCGAGAGACAGACAGGCGGATAGATAGACTGAGAGGAGGACATATTTTATAGAAACATATTGAAGATGGTTATGACTTGAAGGGTAAAGTGGAATGTATCCATAGGAGAGAATGTGATCTTTTAATGCATGAATTGAAGGTCATCAAATCAGTTGAAATGAATGCGGGCAGTGTCAGGGAAATGTGGAAGAATTTGTGAACATTTTGATCGTCCTTGCATTATCCTGAAATGATGTTCGAGGAGCGCCTGAAAATGTCTCGGTCGCATGCCTGCAGTGGCCTCAAGGAGGATCTTTTGTGTAGTAAAATGTCACCTTATTATTCACATTTTCCTGCAACCTGCTGTGTCTTCTTCACTCTGCTCATTCTATGATTGCGAATTGACATTTTTATGTCGAACAAGGTTCAACAGGGAGAGAATGCTTCTTGTTCGGAATGACAAATGCACAATACCACATGCTGTGGGTGGTATTCAACATGCAAAAATGAGGCAAAAAGTGCACGTATATGCTGTAACTTGTAATTCTGATAGAGTATGTTGTGGCGAGGGTGCTATTACAGTGATTTTTGAAGAAGGGTATTGTAGACTGATCCAGTCTGGCAGCAAAATTCGCCATTACTGCAGTGTCCCATGCGCGCACGTGTATGGCGAATACATGATGTACAGTATGTCCCCCAAAAAAATTACAATGAGATTTTCATAGTGATAACACTCAATATGGTTAAACTGTCTAAATGCTACTTCAGGGTCTTAAAATATAACATCTTAGCTTTATTTTGCAGAAATCCCCATTCAATTTGGTCAGGCGGTCACAGAGAAATGTGGATTGTTGTAAAGAATGTCATGAGTCTGATTCTTCCAACTTTAGCACTGTGTGTGAATACAGTATAGACAGAACTTGGAGGGAAGAGATTCCTGACATCCTCTACAAAATTCCTCATTTCTCTGTGACCACTGAAGCGAATCGAATGGGGTTTTCTGTAAGATGTGGGCAATGATTTATAGTTTCATACCCTGAATTTGTATTTAGATTGATTCACTATTTTTAAAGATATCGTTGCGGAAGGTCCCATTGTAATTTTTTTTTTGACGTACGGTATATGGCAACTGGCTCGTGCCTGCCTCAATATATACAGTACCACACATTCAGCATGCGTGTGCACAACTGGGACACTACAGTTAATTCCAGGTGTTGTGCCAGGTCTTATCGGTCTGTAGATGGTAATCTCAGTTATATGACCTCCAAAATGTTAGTCATAATCTTGGATAAATCTTTTACTACAATGCTCTCTCTCATTACTATTTTGAGATTAAAGTGATGGTATAAGATAATCATAGTGTGCATTCCCAGGGGGGTCTCAGGAACTGAGCCAAAAAGGAAAAACAGAAAACACACTATTCACCCCTCTTCTATAAATTCCCTGTGTGAGGTCACGGAGTGATTAGTGATGCGGTGGGGCCCCTGCTGCCGTTTAGCTGAAAATAGTGCACGGACCCAGTCATCTCATCCATCTTCATTGATTCATGATTGAAATATGATGCCGGTGGGGGATTGCTACGGGGCGTGCATATTCATTCTTGCAACTTATTTGGCATAGTGGTGATGAGATGCTCGCTCTATAATCATTGTTATTCTTGACTATTAACCCGTTCAGGACGGTTTGATTTTGCTACAACACGCATTTCCCATAGACGCCTGCCTGAGTATACTCGGGACTCGTCCTCAACGAGTTAAAATGCTTTTCATCTTCTATACCTATTTAGCTGGTTTACATGATATAATCATGACATAATCAACATATTATGTATCTATATATTCTTCTCTCTCTCTCCCTTCTCACTCTCTTCCATGTGTGTGTGTGTGTGTATGTTGTGCATTTGTAAGAGTATAATGAAATATATATGTGTGCTTATGATAGCATTATCTTTCCTGTCTACCTCAAACATGTGATATAGAACCATTAGCAATTTTGTGATATTATATATGCACTTCTCTCTTTTTATCTCATCCTCTCTTTGTTGTGCATATGTGTATGTTTGTGTGTGTTTGTGTGTGTGTGTGTGTGTGTGTGAGAGAGAGTGTGTGTGTGGTTTTTTATGTGTGATATTTCATTGTTGGCATTGATTTTGCATGGGTGCAGATGAAGTTTTTTATACACATGTATGCAACATCAGTTGTTTCACATCAAATGGAGATATATGTAACCAACAAGGTATCTCTCCCTCCTCATTCTGTTCTCTCTCCTCCCACTTAATTTCCATTTTCTTTCTATCTTTTACCAGCTCTATCTGCCTGTAGTGTATGTGTGTGTGTATGTATGTGTGTGTGTGTGTGTGTGTGTGTGTGTGTGTGTTATATGTGATTGAGAGATATATACTCATATGTATCTGTGTGTGTTTGTGTGTAGGCCTACATTATGTGTGTATATAACATTGTATATATGCATTGATGGATGTAGTGTGTCTGTGTATGTGCATCTGTTTATGCATACAACTCTGAATATTTGAAGGGTTTGTTTGCAAAAACCGATAAGTCCATTTTTGAAGATTTTGAAGTACGATCTCTGTCATAAAGTACAAAATAATACCTTTTAAATGATATATTGGTCACTACATATACAGGAATATTTCTTAAGTTATGGTCAAAGGAAGCAAAAATTTTCTTATTATTCTCTTTATTTTTCTTGACCTTTAATCGCAAATATCTCCATTTGGCAAATATGGACTTATCGGTTTTTGCAAACAAACTCTTCATTTGGTGTTCACATTATGTCCCAAGAAAAGGATTATGTTGACTTCATATGGGTGAAGAATCTTATGTCACCTGTGATCACATCTGTGTAGGAAGTTCAACATGACATATTCTTTTTTCTCCATACATGGCAGGAAAATATATGGAAAGGGACAGTTAACGTGAAAATGATATCAACAGATTTCAGTGGCTTGATGGCTGTATTTCTCACCTGCACTTCCATATAATGTGATTACTGTAAGCAATGATAAGTGCTGCATACAGACTTCAGGCAATGGACAAAATAGAGGAGGGTCTTTGCTAACTTTGCACAGCGTAACCAATTCCTGTCACTTTATTCTGCTTTAATCCTTTATGTGCTTTGAGTGCTGATTGGCATAGAAAATCCCATAGCATTGTACACACAGTCCAAAGTCCCTGGTATGGAAAGTATTCAACATACAGGTGTATGTTATATTCCTTTTTACGCATCTCATTTGTATTACTTTATGTGGAAATAAAATCATTTGAATTGAATTGAATTGAGGTCAAAGTCCAGCCATTCATGACATTATCCTGACACGTGATGGTTCCTATCCAATCTGTGCGTGCCACCGACATCCCGCGTGACATCAGAGATGCACGCTTCCAGGACATGATCGGCTGACACCTGTGATGCCCACATGGAGAAGTAACCATGGCAACGCCGTTTCAGTGTCTTCCGAGATGGGTCAGGACCATTTTCTATCTTTTTTGCTCCCACGATGCTCTTGCCCCCTACATCACAGATTTCCCAGCTGAATGTTTTCCAGTGAGCAGAGAGCACAAAAGCAATCAATTAGGCATCCATTGAAGTGTTTTCATTGCCCCCTTCATTGGCAAGTGCTTTGACCTTGGGCTGGTCTAATATTTGGCCAGTGTGTGATTGCGCGAGCAGTGCTTTTTTCTTACGTCTGTCCCTCCTGGGAGAAATTGATTTGCAATTTCATGAGGAGATTGGGGTCTGCTGCATCTGATGTTCTCTGAATGATTAGAGATGAGCTAAATTTGTCAGAAGATTCTTTTTTCTCTCTCTTAGCCATTTTCTCTCTCTCATATAACTGCCTCCATCTCCTATATCCTTACAAACATAAAAGCAGACACAGATAGACAGACAGACACATACACACACACACACAAACTAACAGACATTCAAACAAGTTAAACCCTCAATATAGATGCAGACTCACAAGTGCATTGCTAGTTGTAGGCATGCTTACTACAAGACAACAGCATTTGTATGCACATGACAAAATGAGATGTGATTTCGTTTATATTTCTGGTTGTCTGAATAAATGGAGCAAATATTTATGACTTCTTAGGGGGTGTAAGCTTTGATTTGTGCATGTCACATATGGACTTTAAAAAACTTTGGTAGCTAAAGTTAACCTATTGAAGACTACTCCCAGGTATACTCGGGCAGGTATCTATGGTAAATGTGTGTTGTAGCAAAATCAGCCTGTCCTCAACGGGTCAAAGGAAAGCTTGAACATCAGATATTTTGCTGTAATCTAAACCAAGGATGTAATGATAATCTACCAATGGAAATTCCTCTACAATGAATCATCCTCAAATTATCCCCATCACAGGGACAACAAAAACTCTTTTAGTGACTTTTTTTTTGGTGCTGTAGACACAGTGCTTGCCAAGAGTATCTTTTCAGTAGCTTGAGATGATATCATGCTTTTGTGCCTCAACTCTGGTAGACCTAGCATTTTTTTTTTTCAAGTGTCCTTCTATACTAAACTTTCAGTGTTTTCATCTTCTCCGTAATCCATCCCATTGATCAAGTCAACACTGGTATTTTGGCAAATAGGGAAATTTCTGACAGAGACCCTACATTCTATTTTCAGCCGCTTTTAAGGTCATTTATGCAAAATCTCTCCTTCCATAAAGTTTGAATTTCTCCAGCTGTAGCTGTGTGTCTGCTGTTTCAGTTATATTTTCTCTTGCTTTAACCTTTGCCAGACTCTAGTTTTGTAATATGTTCAAAAATAAGGCCAGGACAGCATCAGAGAACATCTATGACCCTTGACCCCGGCCAAGAGATGTTACACTTGTGATGCATGCAATGTGCACAAAATACTGTGTGCTTGTTTGGGCGATCAGAGTCCCCAGTTTGTGGAGGGTTCAGGTAGGATGGAGAACTTGCAGTATGAGAGATGCATGGGACTCCAGTATCTGCTCAGATGATACAGTTTTTACATAAATTCATTAAATTAGCAGTGTAATATGAGTTTGGAATAGACCTGACGTCATCATAGAATGGAATGATATGGCATTTTGTTATACAAGGAACTTCTACTTCCAGAGTATTGACTAGAATTTTATTTTCCCCTTTAAAAGTAATGAAAGGGGAAATAAGGTATTTAAGATTTATTATGTGTTTTTAGGTCATAGTCATAAAAATTGGGGACGGAAAAAATGAATTAATGGAAGAGTGCTTCAACCTCAGACAATATGATTTACAGTCTCAATATCATCTGCCAATGATGGTAAAACAGACATTAAATTTGTGAATTAGGCACAGCTGGCGGTGTGTTTGAAGGCCAGATGGACCGAAACGGTCCGCCATATTCACATCAGCATAAGATAAGACGCTCGCCAGCCCGCCGGTCGGTGGGCAAAGTTCTCATCTCTTGTTAACCTCCGTTGGAGAAGTTTCCGCCTTGACGCATTGGTACACACTCCCATCAGAAACTGGGCCTTTTTTTGAGCGAGTGTCCAGGCATCCTCTTGGGTGAAGTTGTTGTCTGTGCTTTGGGTAGAGCCAAGTTGGGCAGAATCCGGTGGTTACATGGTGGTGGTTGTATCATCCTCCAGCCCTCTCTACAAGGGGAAGAATTTTCCTAGTGTCTGTTTGCTTCACCACTCTGGCAGAGATTTTATGGTGAATTAAGATCTGTGAAAACTGTTACATTGCGACATTTTCTGTGATGTTTGTTTTTTCTTGTCATTCAGCTTTTGTCTATTGTGTATGAATTGAATGCTACCTTGAATTGTGTGTTGACATATCAAGTATGTCAGATGTATTTTCATCGTTTTAGTACATGAAAGATATGACTGTCGTGTTTTGTTTTTCAGAAAGAATGGCATGCATTCTTATGTTAGTGGCAACATTTGAAATTCTATGACAAAAATATATTCTGTCATGTTGGAAGTTTTTAACTGACTAGTTGATATAGAGATAGAAATTATGCTCTGTATGTGAAGGAATGACAGAGTTGTGAGATGGTGACATCATCGTCCATCTGATTTGTATATCTGGTTGTAACTATTTTGCTTTGATTCATTAACAATATGAAACTTTGACATTTTGACCAAAGTTTTTAATGTTATGTCAATTGTCAATATCAAGCTTCCAACATTCCTGTTGATTTTGACAGTCACGTATTTCATGAAAATCTACATTGACATGGAGTGGTTTCTCTCCCCAAGTCCCTTGTATTCATGTTTCTCCATGTCTGTTTCTACTCCAGGAGCTCATTGAGAACACCCCGGATGACCACCCAGACCAGGAGCTGCTCCAGAATGCCCGGAGCACGGTCAACACCCTGGCCAAGGCCATCAACGCCAGCAAGAACGAGGCCGACAACGCCATCATCGACCGCCAGATCATCCAGGAGCTGGCGGGCCTCATCGATGGCATGGACGACCTCATCGTGCCTCACCGACGCTTCATCCGACAGTACCCCATCTCGGAGACGGTGAGGAATCCTTACCTGTCTTTTGTGTGTAGGGTAGCAACGGAGGCATCATGGCATGGAATAGACTGGTTTACATTAATACTTGTGTGACTGCCAAGCTCAAAACCTATAAAGTAGGCCAAAATGAATTCACACATTTCAACATAGTTAAAAGGGTAAGCCCTAAGCTTTAAAATGTTCTATAACTTTTTGAAATTAGACCATCCTAACCTATTAAAAAATGGTTAAAATAAGAGAGAGGTAGGATGTACAGTTTCATAGAGAAAGGAGAAAAGAGGATTTCAAGACTATGGTCAGTGGTCACTTGGGCGTGCTGTGCAGAAGTATTGATGGAAAAAAAAGATATATGGTTTGGAAGAAAAGCTGCAAAGTTTTGACATTAGGTAGCGAAAATATTACTCTCTCAGGTAAGACAACTTTCAAAACTTGGTTTGGTCAATGCAAGCAACATATTTTGGTTCATTTCGAGAATCCTCATTTGTTACTTTTTGTGGGTTTTGAACTAGGTGATCACATATTCTATTCGATGCGTTCTTGCCAAAGGAAAGGTTGTGTTCCCCATTTTGGAGATTGGTAAGAGATTTGATCTGTACATAAATGTAGGATAGTGACGTGAAGTATCAGGGAGGTGAATGGACTGACTTACACATACAGATTTGATGCGTCCATGTCAAGATAAAGGATGCTCCTGATGATCAAAATGATATGTCTTGGGCTTGCTGAACAAAGCTTTGGTTCAGTTAAAGGGGATGGCTAGTAACTGATCAGTGGGAATCAGTGGGAATGCTGAGGGATGATTGTTCCAATCCTTGTGGGATTTATTTAAGAGTACATTATATATCTATTCTTGTGTGAAAATTATTTGCTTCAGAATGGTCTCAACCTGGGCTCAATTCGGAGATCTTTAACTAGATCAGCAGCAGAAAAACTGATGCATGCTCTTATTTCGTCTTGTCTAGATTTCTGCAATTCTCTGTTTTGCAGTCTTCCACAAAAAGAACTCAGTAAACTGCAACGTCTTCAGAATTGTGCCGCTAGATTACTTACTTTCAAGAAGAAAACTGTGCATACTACCCCAATACTTCAGTCCCTACATTGGCTTCCTGTTGAAAAACGTATTAACTTCAAGATTCTTCTTCTTGTTTACCGTACATTGCGCAAATTTGCCCCTGTCTACCTTCAAAATACTCTTCATCTTCACCAACCACCACGTAATCTACGTTCATCAAACTCGCTAAAATTACAGGTACCTCGAATCAAGCATAATTGGGGGGATCGGGCTTTTTCATATATGGGCCCAAAACTATGGAATGGCCTACCAAAATCTCTTAGAGAAGCATCTTCCATTGATAGTTTCAAAAAGAATCTCAAGACGTATATTTTTAATTTGAATTGACAATATTGTATGCCTGTATGTAATGTATGTGTACGTATATATTGTTTGTTGGTTTATTGTCTTAGTATTTTCTGTGATACTGTTGTAACGTGACACAATATGTACTCTGTTCTATAGCGCCTTGAGTATCTTTTTTAGGTAGAAATGTGCGCTCTACAAGAGTCTCACTATTATTATTATTATCATTATTCAGGTAATGTGCAGTTTAATGTTTCCAGGTAAGCGTCCCTGGTCAGTGACGGGGCATTAATCTGCACATTACTTGAATATGAGACCGTTCTGAAGCAAATAATTTTCACACAACAGTAGATATATAATGTACTCTTAAATGAATCCCATAAGGATTGGAACAATCATCCCTCAGCATTCCCACTGATTCCCACTGATCGGTTACTAGCCATCCCCTTTAATATGCATACAGACTGTATTCCATTCCAGTAAGCCATGTAATTGGAACAGATGACACAAACAACTCATTACTGGGTCTACTGAGAGAAATTATACCCACAAGTATGACTATATGAGTAAACTAGACTACTGATCAACAGTGTCATTACTCCCCCTCCATTACAAGCCACATCTGCATTCTGCAAATTCAAGTTTTCTCATGCCCTGGACATCAAAAAGATCACCCCTTGTCTATCCTTGGTGTGTAAATGAAAAAATCCCCTCATATCATTTCATTGAAAGAAACTAAACATAATTAAAGTGGTATGTTTCTTGTTTAACAATACCTCAAGCATTTCAATGGACCTATATTTCAGTTCTCCACTTTGATTTACACAAACTGTCATAGCCCACATTTCAAACCACTGAATAGGATCTCCAATATGAAGCCGTGGGTTATATGAAGACATGAGTGTCTAATCAGGACATACATCTATCTTTCTGATTTTCTTTTGTTTTGTTTTGTTTTGTTTGTTTTTTGCTGGGCATTGGCCAAGTTCTTGCTAAATTGCCAAGCATAGGAAGGTCTTTATTTGCAAAAAAAAAAAAAAAAAAAAAGAAGAAGAAGAAGAAAAAAACCTGTAAAAATTCAATGTTTCACTTTTTAGGTAGAATCTTGTAACAAAAACAATGAGTTGTTGAGAATACCAAGAACAAAACTCTACATGTTTGTAGTTGATAAAAGCAGAAAAGAAAATCAGCCTGTATTATCAATTAAAAAAAGAAATTAAATGCTTTTTGCTTTTGTCTTGACTTGTTTGAAGCAGTAAAAATATGTGGATTTTATCCCTTTAAGGAAACCTGAGGCCAGGAGGAGACGGGAGGAAAAAATAGCCGAACTGGGAGGGAATAAAGTGGCTGCTATTAATTATCTTTCCTCTGCCCTCAGCTTTCAATAACAGTAGCGTTGATAGAGTGCCGTGCCCACCGTGTGTGACGGTGACCGCCTCCCCTCCCTTGGCCCGAAGACAGAGTGTCCTCCGGCTAGATACGGTTACTATGGAGGATGACTCTTGTCCTTCAAACAGATGATGCGGCGTGAGATGCTCTTGGGGGTCCTTGGTAGAGTTTTTGGTGTTTTTGTTTTCATCTAGATGGTGTCAATGAAAATGCATTCTATGAGACATGGGTCTCAAATAGTGGTCTGAATGGTTTATTGAAACTCTGGTTCCTATGCAGGGTTTTCTTTCTGGTCCAGCAGAAAAAAAAAAAATCAAGACACTGCAATTAGTAAAAACAAATTTGCCGATATCACTCAGTGGAACAGGAGTCAGTTTTATTATTTGATAATTTATAATTTCAATTTTTACTTTATATTTTTTAGACATTTTTGATTGTTTTTCTTCCATTCTTTTTTTAGTTATTTATTTTATTTGTACTTTGGAACAAGAAATAGTTTTTTTTTTTAAATTTATTTGTGCTGAAAGCTTTTAGGTGATGCCAGTTTTTGCTTTCATGCACCTTCCTCTACCTTGTGTAATGTACTATCATTCATGGAATCGTGGGAATAAAAGCTGTTGTAAATGGTAGGATGTATGACATATAGATTCTCAAAGGACACAGGATCAGCAGGGTTCTCGCCAGGAATTTCTTCACGCTTGTCGGCATTTATGCGCGCTGTTCTGGGGGTGGGTACGGGAGGGGGGTTCCCCCTCCCGCGCGAAGCGCGGAAGCCTTCGCTAATGCTCAATACAACACAGATAAATCGCCGCTAAAATGCCACTAAATGCGACATTCTCACGGAGATGTAATGAACGTTGTGAGGGGCATATTCTCACAGAAACAGTGCAGAAACTCCATACCTTATGTTAGCGGCAGTTCCTAAATAATACCGGTAAATGAAAGAGAAGTAGGTGCCGATGGTGGAGGTTCCGATTTCTTTTAGGCCTTTCCTGTTTCACTGTTGCAATAATTAGCCGCCTCTGCATCGCAACAACGCGCGCCGTGTTGCTTTCTCGCCGTCTGCTCGACCACGTGGTAGGCCTATTGCATGCAGATGCGCGAGAAGCGATCGAGAACTTTCGGGACATCGTTGCACTTTCCTTTTTTGGTATACTGCGGTAGTTTGGCCGTGACATCAAAGAGATATCCTACAATTTTAAATGTAATGATGGTCCTTATTCCGAAGGTTTGTTTAATCATAAAATGAAACGATTCATTACTGAGTACTTCGAAGGTTTGTAATCGAAAACAACAACAACACCAAAGGTCGGTACTACAGATGAATGTTCAAAATAAAACTGATTTCGTTCGAAGATTAACAAGCATTTTTTCTTTATCATTTTCCGATCAACGAACCTTCAGAAAGGAATCTATCATCTATCATCGTTATTGTTTCAGAATAAAAAAACCTTCAGTATAAGAAAACACCGTTTTGGGGCCGTTGTTGTATTCCGAAATTATACTGGCAGAACATTCGAAATAACAAAACTGATTTCGTTTGGATATAAACGAATATTTTCTCCTTTATAATTTTTCTATTAACGATCATTCAGAATCAAGAATGTAGAGTATTATTTTGCCATTATTCTGTCGGAGTAACGAACCCTGAGGGTAAGAAAACTATAACCGTTTTCATTTCTTCTTTATCGTTTTCCGATTAACGATCGTTCAGAATTAATATCGTTATTCTTTCGCAGTAACGAACCTTCAGAGTAAAAGAAAACTAACAGTTTTGGGGCCGTCGTTTTATTCTGAAATTTCACTGACGGAAACGTTCGAAATAACAAAACTGATTTCGTTGTGAAATGAACGGACATTTTTTTAAATCATTTTTGGATTAACGAACCTTCAGAATAAGGAATATAGCATTGTTTTATCATTAATCTCTCGGAGTAACGAACCCTAAGAGTAAGAAAAGTGCAACTGTTTTTTTGGGCAGTTGTTTTATTCCAAATTTCACTGGCAAAACGTTCGAAATGACGCACTGATTTCGTTTTGAAATTTACGGACATTTTTCTTTATTCAATTTTCGGTTAACGAACCTTCAGAATAAAGAATCTACAATTTATTATTTCATCATTACTACTTCTGTCGGAATAACAGACCCTTTAGAGTACGAAAACACGCTGTTTTGTGCCGTCGTTTTATTCCGAAATTTCACTGACAGAAACGTTCGAAATAACAAAACTGATTTCGTTGTGAAATGAACGGACATTTTTTCTTAATCATTTTTTTTTTTTTGATTAACGAACCTTCAGAAGAAGGAATCTAGCATTATTTTTTCATTAATCTGTCGGAGTAACGAACCCTCAGAGTAAGAAAACTGCAACCGTTTGGGGGCAGTCGTTTTATTCCAAAATTTCACTGGCAAAACGTTTGAAATGACGCACTGATTTCGTTTTGAAATTTACGGACATTTTTCTTTATTCAATTTTCGGTTAACGAACCTTCGGAATAAAGAATCTACAATTTATTATTTCATCATAACTACTTCTGTCGGAATAACAGACCCTTAGAGTACGAAAACACGCTGTTTTGTGCCGTCGTTTTATTCCGAAATTTCACTGGCAGAACGTTCGAAATAACAAAACTGATTTCGTCGTGAAATGAACGGACATTTTTTCTTAATCATTTTTGGATTAACGAACCTTCAGAATAAAGAATCTAGCATCATTTTATCATTAATCTGTCGGAGTAACGAAAAAAAAAATGAACCTTGGTGGCGATAACTGATGCTGGTGTAGAGAAAAACAAAGACAGCTCGCTCTAAAGATGCTTCCTTCTTTCAGTTTATTTTCTCCCCAGTCATTCTTATCGTTCTCCTCCCATGAACCCCTGCCATGCACGGACGATGAACAAAACAAAATGTTACCGACGCTGCAATGAAAAAAAAAAGAAAAAAAAAGAAAGAAACACGTCCTCGAAGCAAATTATCTACACTTTTCAAGTTGAAAAAAATTGATGTTCGTAATGAAGAATAAAAAAAAAAAAAGCACGACCTCAAGCAGTGGGGAAACTTGATATCATGGCTTGTGGAAATTTCCACGAAAGCCAGGTGTCAGATAAAGAATGTCGCGCGTACTGCCACCTTGCTTCAGTAGTCGTAAACAGCGTGTACATAGCATGTAAACCAACTGGGAATATTGATGAATGATCAGCCATTTATTTTCTGCCCATGAAGGCCCCCTAACCCACCTTTTAACAAACCAACCCAGAAGCACGTGGAGCATTACGTACGTTGAACTTGAAAGACCATCATGACAGAATTACTATAAATTTCGGCCCGGAGAAGGAAAATGGAATATTCACGAATGACGTTTACAAATCCATGGAAATTGAAAAGGCTAAAATGGAACGCATAACCCACTGAAACTACCAAAACCTAAATAACAATTTGCATTTGCTTACTCCATCGCACGTTCTTTTTTCTTTTCTTTTTTTTAAACGAAAAATGGAGTTAATTTTCTCTCTGCGGCAATGCTTTGAACGCATCTAATTTTGCATCATTGCCGATGGCCAGCTTCCTAAAGAATTGATACGAATCCTTTCAAATATACGAAACAAAGTCTAAAAATCCTGGATCCTGGCGGTGAATTTCGATGGTATTATAAATCCTGCTCACTATCAAAATTTAATCATCAATAGTTCCTTGCGCCATTTTACCAACCAACTGTAACTGTTCCTGAAAATTTCATCCTAATCTGTTCCCAAATTTTGACTTATTTTGCGAATAGAGAGACAGACAGGCAGACAAACTAACAAACAAACCAAAGCAGCCAAAAAAAAAAAAAAATACAACCTTTGGCGGAGGGGGGCATGCATTTCATATCGTTTGTTTTTGCGTAACCCGACAACAAGCGTGACAACAAGCGAGCACGTGTCAGCCTTCCTCGGCCTCCTTCCCTCTCTTTCCGTCCTCTCTCTCCCTCTCACAATACACTGTACCGTTGTACACGCAGGCAGTGGCCGGCTGGGTGCTTGTGCATGTGTGTGTGGATCCCAAATCAGAGCGCATGTGAGTGAGCAAGTGTGTGATGTGGTGTGTATCAGCTAGTACGTCGCTCTGTTGTGTTGAGCCGCGTTGTTGTGATCGGTGCGGTGACTGCGTAGATAAATTTTTGCGCTTGTATTATAAGTATGTAAACTGCTGCTGCTTTCAACATCTAGCATCTTTTCTAGCCAGATAATAAAGATCGAAAAAGGCGAGAAATTGGTCCGAACTTAGCTCGTCAAGCAAGTTACCCTTGTCGGCAAGTTCACGCGTGGTGTTACCCTTGTCGGCAAGTTTTACCCTTGTCGGCAATTGCTTCTTCAAACCGCACGCTTGTCGGGGCCGACAAGGGTGATATACGCTGGCGAGATCCCTGATCAGGTAAACTTCTTTTGACCTATGAAAAAGTGACTTGAAGGAAGAAGTAAGACAATATTATGCACATATGCACTTTCAATATTATGATCACTTTAGACAATCCATTGAGAGCAATTATCTAAGATCCATCTCCATGTTGAAAATTAAAGGAAAATTCATGCAGTATTTGACATTCCTCAAATCAATAAAAAACAAAGTGTGTGTGTGTAATCAATCTCAATTGACTGTGTAAAATGAAAAAGGATATGGCATGAAAAAAAAAATTAATGATAGTACCCGTGAAAAATGACTAACACTTCCCTAAGCAATGTTTTAGGACTGAATTTTTAATTGGTTTTTTCAACAGGGAAAATATATAGAATTTGACATATATTAGATTTCTGGATGAAATACTACTCCTGGTAAACCAGTAACCCTTTAAATGCCCAGGCACGAAGCTGGACTTACCAATCATCTTCATCAGCATTCAGAAATGCATCAAAACTTGACAAAGTTGTAAAGTTAGCAAACCTAACAAGATGTAGCAATGTGCCTCAGTCCAACAGGAAGATCCCAGTGACACAATGATTATTAGAAGGATTTGGTAATCTCTATTCATTGACATTAAGTTTCCAGATGTCTGTGCTAATCCCATAAAACACAGTAAGGGTTAAGATTGAACTTGCTGTATTTCAGGCTTTTACTTTGGCCTCTTTGGTTTTGCCCCCAAGAAGAGAGAAAAAAGAGCAAGACATTTGAACCTCTGAATGCTCTTAAAAGTTGTCAGCGCGAGGAGATAGGTAGGCTAGGTCGGATATGGGGTGCGACCTCTGACCCCACCTGCAGGGCCTGGCCATTAACTGCTTCCTGTTTGCTGTCTGGCTAATGACCCACTTATCACCTGTGTCAGATTTGACATGAAACATTCATGTTGCGAGGAACTCCCGCCCCTCGGCTGATGAGGAGGCAGGGTGAATTTCATCTGGCGGCAACGAAATGGGGGCAATGTTATTGAGCAATTTAGGTTCCAAAGATGAAAGACATGTTTTTTTTTTTCTCTCTTAAAAAAAAAGCTTTTCTGTTTCTATTTCCTTTTATTATCTGCTTTCTATTTTTTTTTTCTTATTTGAGGCTACAATTGCCCTGGATCATTTGGCATGATACATGTAGTTGTTATCTGAGATTTGACTATTTGAGTATGGGTCATGAGGGAGGGAGATTTATTTGGGGTCCTTTTCATACAGTGGTGCAAGATACATGGTGCGAGATCATATTCTGGGTAAGCTGTTGTGTAGTTATCCTGTTTGACTGTGTACATCAGCTCCATATGAAGAATGTCATCACCATCAATTGATGTTGAATTTCATCTGCACAGATGTTAACTTTTATATTGATTTGGATGTTGATATTGGTGCTGATACAATTATTTTCGTGTAAATAGATTCTGTGTTTCATATAACCACAAAAGAATGTCTTGTTTAGTCTTGCAGTGGGTGTTCAATACAGTCATACTTCAGTAAATGATTATGCAGGCTAACGAATTGAAAATGTGTTAATCATGGGGTCACACTCACCTACCACTTGCATGATAGAATTGATCTTCAGAAATATATCTTGTTGCACCCAAACACAACACCACACAGGCAGAGAAAAATAGGCCTCAGAAAAGTAGAAATAAACTTTGGCTGCACATTACCAATCCCAGAGTTCAGGCTCATATCCGACACATGCTATTCTGCTATGCTGCTCTAATTTTGTCTCTTCATAACATTTTCATGACGTTTTGATGGATTCTAAGGGTGGATGCCACTCTTCAAGGCTACCTCCGGGAGGGAAAAAATTCCTGCAGTAATGAAGCATCAAGAGAAATCAGCCACCAACATTAGCAACAGCAACAAAGACAGTTGACTTGGATAGTTCTCGATGGCTTAGCGTTGAAAGGAACTTTGCAGTGGAATTATGCATGCTGACCTGTTTTGATTCATAATACCGAGACCATCATTTATATGGTCAAAAGAATATCTAAATGTGTGCCATATATTTTATATGAAAATTCCTACCATTTTTGTACAGATTGCTTGGATGCACGCACACACATAAAAACATTTCCAAACCAAGATTCTGCCAGCGATATCACCTGTCATTGCTGAAGTATTGTGGAAACATGCGAGTTATGGTCAGTCGAGGAAAAGATGCATTCCAATGTCTTTTGTTAATGACATTACTACTTTATCACTGATCAACAGATGGTGTCACTGGCAGAATCTTGGTTTGGAATGATTTTTTGTGGGTTTATCCAAATAATCTGAAGAAAAATAGTCAAAAAAATGCCCATAGGATATATGGCACAAATCTATTTTGGCCAGATACATGTAAGTGATGTTGAGGGTATCACGAATCAATGCAAGTCAACATGCATTTGCATTGTATTGTTCCTTTAAATGGTGGCATGAATGCACAAATGTACATTTCTCAGCATGAGCTAGTTTTCACACAGAGTCGCTGAAATGAAATGATTGCAAACGATTGGATTACCGACCACTCCAGGTGAATTCTTCCCTTCCGTCTTAATCCAGCTGCCACAACTGCTGGCTGCTGGCAACAGGATTTCGTATACAGGTAGAAACGGATCATAAGATTTTCTTCATGGCCAGATTGCATTAAGCCTTAGGCATATCGCAAAGTTTTCAGTTATTGGACCTTCAGAAAAAGAAGCAGAAGAAGAGCTTGTCCATCAAATTTTTGCATCGATTCCAATTTGTAAATTTTGATTTCAAACTGTTGCTGCAAATTTTTTCAGCAATACAACGTACAAACAAAAATTCAGTAATAATATGTAAGGAATTTTATGTAAAATTGAGTTTCCTAGATAGATTTAGATTTTACAAGCATTCAATGACTCAGTTATATACAATATACAGTAGATTATTGCATTTTCTCTTTTGTACGTAGCAGAAAACAATAAGCATACATAGAATGTTTGAAGAGATTAGAGCCCTTTCATAACAAAATGACAAAAATGTTCTCTAGAGTTTACTTGCAAAAGAAGGGAAAACAAAAAATGTATGTCAGATCTGTTGTCTGTATATATAAACAAGGAGAAAGCATTATGGCTTTTTTTCCCCATAAATTCAATAATTGCATACAGACAAGCTTCGTCTGGAATCCAGAACTCAAAGAATTAATGTTACTTTTTTTTTTTTTTTTTTTTTTTGGGGGGGGGGGTCTTATTCTATTTTCCTTGTGTTAAAACCTTTGTTGCTGATACTGAATATGACATCAAAATTGAACAACCGTGGTGTAAGGTAACTTAGTCACAAATTCTGCCACCCTGTATGCAAAGTGCAATTCATACATTTGTATGATGAATGGTGAGGTTTTATATTGTGCCAACTCCAGTTGGAGGGAAGGCACAAATGGCTCAGCAAAAAAGAAGAAGTAATAATGAATATAAAAATCTTCATGCAGTCATATAATAGAGTTTATGTTTGGCCTTGTTTGAAGAGAAACAACCCATTAAAAGAGTACAAAATTTCAAAAAAAAAAGAAAGAAGAGAAGATGACATTTGGTTCTTCATTTAAACTTACCTTATTTACAGTATTGTCAGATTACACAATTCTACTCTTACCCCAAACTTTGCCACTTCACTTGCAAGACCACACAATTTTGGATATCTGGGTGTATGTGTGTGACTGCTGCATTATGACCATAAGTGGACTGTTACGGCATGTTTTTGAAATGAGTCATCACTTTCTGATACAATTGGGCCATTTCACTGTGAATACCTTTGTGATACCGTCCAAATGAACATCTCCAACTCCGAGCCATACATGAAATGAAGCTGTATCAGTCGGTTGCCTGGGGGCGTAATCAAATTGGTCTTGGAGGCTGCTGTCCAATTGGGGAGAGAGAAATGTCTCAGTCTTTGCTGCGGTATTGGTGCATCAAGTTGTGCTCTGTCCTCACATCGGCATGGGATGATGATGATGGCTCTACCAATCATGAGGAGGATGATGATGATGGTAGACAGATGGATAGATAGACAGATGGATAGGCAGATCAATGGATAGATAGATAGATAAATACAGGCTTGTAGACAGATAGACAGATGAATGATAGATAGATGGCGAGATTGATAGATAGACAAATGAATGATAGATAGATGGCTAGATAGATAGATAGATAGATAGATGAATGGATAGATAGATAAACTGGTTGATTGATATATGGGTAGATGGATGAACTGGTACACAGATAAGTAGATAGAAGGATTATATGATGTGAGAGATAGATGTATAAAATGATAGATTGGTGGGCAGATTAGTAAATATATAAAGAAGATTGCCAGAAAAAGAGGGATTGGTGGATGTATTGAAAAGATATGGAGAGGGATAGATAGATGGATATAGTGAAAGAAATACAAAAAAAAAAAACAAACCCAAAGTAAATATATGAATGGGGCATGGATGGATGAATGCATTGAAATAGATGGGTGGAATATATCTGATACATGCACTAGTCACAATGAAATTATATAAATGAAATAGATGTGTTGTCGAGCACTGACTGCAATGATTAATAGTAATCTTGGAATAAAGAAAAAGTGATGGTGAATGGTACTAGAGATGTAGATAATGACTGTGAATACTGATTGCAGCCTCAAAGATAGAAGTTAGGATGCTAGCAGAGAAAACTAGAAAGTGACGTTGTCAAAAAAGAATCTGTGTTCATATCATGGCATAGCCTTCGATGCTTCAGTGCAAGGTGAAAAAGATCTTTGATAATTTGCACAAGGCCATTGCAAAGTGTAGAAAAATGTCAAGGGGTCATTAACGATGCTGTAAAATCTTGCTAAAACATGTTATACTAATGCCTCACACGTGTTTTAGCACACCCCGCGCACGAGAATTCAAAGTCGTTGATCGTGTTACTGGGGAAGATCTAATCAGGCAAATTCGGACCGCGTTAACTTTTCATTACACCCTACATTTCCACGGCAAGCAAGGAAACAGATGACCCATGTGGCATGTGCCACATGAACGCCAGCCCTTCCCGTCGTTACAGCGATGATGTAGGCCCAAAATACTTCGCGGCATTGGTTTCGTAGATCCGCCAAGGACAAAAGATGTATTCTTGGTTAACGAGCCTGATTATCTAAGCAGAACCTGGCTGCCTCCACCATAGTCTAATTTCCAGGCTGCACACTGATTCCTTAAAAAAAAAAAAAAATCGGTCTGCCACATGCATTCTGTCTGTAGCACAAGATTAACCCTTTGAGGACGGGCTGATTTTGCTACAACACACATTTCTCGTAGACGCTTGCCCAAGTATACTTGGGACTCATCCACAACGGGTAAAAGTGGTGTTGGAGAAAGGCCATTTCCTGTATGTTCAGCACCATATAAGATCCTAAACCAAGTCATGTAGCCTTAGCTCAAGACTGAAATAGGCCTACATTAATGGAGTGCATAGATGACATCTACTCATTGCCTACAGTGTACATGAGGTTTACAATATCCCGTGATGGGATACTGATTTCTTGAACTCTAAACTTTTGGCTTGTGATTTGGCCTTTGGATGATGGTAAAGTTGTAATTCTTTGATTCACAGTATAACATGGTTTTACTCTAGGAACCATGGCAACACTGAATGCTTATACAGTTCATTATGCCATCAAATAACTCAATTACATGGTTAAATGTCACAAAATGTCACAAAATTGTGCATGGTTGAGGAATTATGTCTCCCAACATAACGGCATATAAAATCTTATCGTAATATACTTAAAAACCATTTCATGAAATATGAAAGAGCATATAATTCTAAGAGGAATTCACAATTTATTTGATGAAAATCAGTTTTGAAATGGCTGAGATATCATAAAACAAAGTAAAGCGAAGCATTCCAAATAAAATGTGGATCCCACCTTTTCTTATGATCACTTTGTTTTTGGATATCTCAGCCATTTCAAAACCAATTTCTAGCAAATAAACTCTGAATCACCTCTTAGAATTATGTGCTCTTTCATGATTTCCTAAGAGGTTTCTCTTTATCTCAAGAAATCATCATCAAAAAATGTCGGAAACCTGAAGCATCGTTTCAACCGAAACTGTACCGTCCCTTAGGAAAAAAGAAAGAAAAACTAAGCCCATATTGCTCGAGAATAATCCCCCTCCCCCCTCCCCCTTTGTACCAAGAAGAAGGGTTGGAAATTTGGGGGTTTTGAATAACTTTACTGGAAATCTAATAGCATTGTTTCTCTAGTCCATCGTGAAGAAGTTTCCAGTTATGTTATTTTGACGAGAGATCTGATTTGCCTACCTGTACAATATACAAATTTATCAAAGGAATCTAAATTTCAGGGTTGCAAAGGGGATGCACAAACTTTAATAGGTATTGGTTTAACCAGTTTTTATGCCTCCGCCACGAAGTGGTGCAGGAGGCATTATGTTTTCGGGTTGTCCCTCCGTCCGTCCGTCCGTACGTCCGTACGTCCGTACGTCCGTACGTCCGTACGTCTGTACGTCCGTACGTCCGTACGTACGTCCGTCCGCTTTCGTTTACGCGATAACTTGAGTAATATTTACTGGAATTTTACCAAACTTGGTCCAAGTATGAAGTATGATGGGGCAATTATTTGAATTGATTTTGGGTGAAATCGGCTGAAGGTCAAAGGTCAAGGTCAAATCATGAAATTGTATCCGTTTACGCGATAACTCAAGACTGGATGGAGCAAATTTCACCAAACTTTGTTGGAGGATGATGTATGATGGGACAATTACTTGATTAGTTTTTCAGTGAAATCGGACAGAGGTCAAAGGTCAAAGATCAAGGTCAAATCCTAAAATTTATCTGTTTACGTGATAACTCAAAACTGGATGAAGCAGCTTTCACCAAACTTGGTCCAAGGATAATGTATGATGGGACAATTAGTTGAGTAGATTTTAGTGACATTGGCAAGAGGTCAAAGGTCAAAAGGTCAAGGTCAAATGCTACAAATGTTGCAATTTCCCCATATCTATGCAATGCCCAAAGGTATTTTCTTGAAACTTGGTGTGGACATGTACTACTGCGTAAAGATTCTCCAGAGAGAGTTTCATGTCATAAGGTCAAAGGTCAAAAGGTCAAAAGTTAGGTGAAAATGTTACAATATTACTTTTCTCTCAAATGCTTCAATGTATCTTCGTGGAACTTGGTACATATGCATGTACTGTCTGGCAGGGATTATCTAGGGAATTTAGGGGTCATGGGTCAATAGTCAGGGGTCAAAGGTCAAGGTCAACTCCTCAAAATTTTACTATTTCCCTCATATACTAGTATATGCAATGCTTGCATTATTAGTTTCAAAACTTAATACATGCATTACCTAATGGAGATTCTCCGCGAAATTTCCAGCCAGAAGGTCAAAGGTTAAGGGTCAAAGGCCAGGTTTCAATGCCCACCCCCCCCCCCCAAAAAAAAAAAAAAAAAAAATCTATTTTGTACCGTCATCACACTCTTTCTTCGTACCTTGGAAATTACTCATTGCATAAACTTTCCCAAAATTCCCCAAATATGTGTACCTGCACTCTTAGAAAATTATAGCAAACCCAGTTCAAGACATTTCTGACAAACCTGTCATTTCAATATTTTGCCAGTTATGTGAAACTGTCATGGATCACACATTGTGAAGACATTGTACTATACGCCTATTGGGAGAATCATGCATTATGGCGGAGGCATCAGTCGCCATAGCGACATTTCTAGTTGTATAGTTGTGGTATCCATGATAGAATCTAAGCAAGATTTGTATGTCATGAAATCATGTAGTACTATTACTTTTTGTGTGCTGCTGTGTATATATTCTATGATCAAAAATATATCAAGGAAATGAGATGAGACACTTATATACTGTAAATGCATGTTAGCAGTGCACTGATTTTCGCATATTTCTTGCTACTTTTGGCTAGGGCAAATTCTAAAACCAGCAACAATATATTCACAGTTGTATCTGCACGTTTCAAATAGGTTGACCATTTCACAGGGCAAATTCACAAACCTGCGAATATGCTTTTGAGCTGCCTGGCATGAAAACTTTATTACGCGTAAATATCGACGTCTACAGTATAGGGAATTTGGGGTTAGGATAAGTCCTGATTTATATGGAAAGTTAAAAAAATGAAATATAGAATGTCAGGACTCATGTGTATAATTCTACAAGTAGGCTATCTGCAGAGATTTTCCCGCCTTTCTCTGTGTGCACAGATGTAAGTGTATGTGGCGAGAACGTGATAGGAATACCTGCAAGGCACAGAGAAATGGTTTGGTGAGAGTGCACCAGCCATTCATAGGAGATTGGGAGGGGGGAGGGGGAGGGGGAGGGGGTAAGGATACCGGTGTCTGGTACCGTTCGTCAATCTGCTCAGCGATACTGCAAATTTGAGTTGCACCGCTGGAGCGGCTGCTGAGTAATGACTCGGGGATGACACAACCGACAGGGCAGAGCCTGCTTCATTCACATCCCATATGGAATATTCCCGATTCCCTCTACTCCCTTTCTGGGGTGATGGGGAGATACAATGTAGTCTTGGCCTTCCAGGCACAGACTTTGTGCAAATGGGATTTGCCATCCCATAGTGTGACAATCACCATTACTGGTAATGTAGTGCCAGAGATAATGTTTTCATTATACCAGTTTTTATACAACATTACTGCCACTACTACTACTACTTTTACTGCTACTACTACTATTACTACTACTACTACTACTACTACTACTACTACTACTACTGCTACTACTACCAGTACTACTACTACTACTACCAGTATTACTACTACTATTACTACTACTACTACTACTACTACTACTGCTACTACTACTACTACTACTACTACTACTACTACTGCTACTACTACCAGTATTACTACTACTACTACCAGTACTACTACTACTACTACTACTACTACTACTACTACTACTACTACTACTACTACTACTACTACCAATACTACCTACAGTATACATCAAACTGATTACATAAGCTCTGTAATGAGTTTGTGACCTTCTTGCTCCAAACTAATAAGACTGGCTCATTACACATCTTTGAGTTTTTGCAAGGAAAAGACCATTTGCAAACATAATGAGCAGCTATTTTAAAATGCAGCCTGACATGGTTTTTGTTCGAGATGGAGGTGGAGTTATAAAGAGAATGCTGAGATAACAAGGGAAGTCTTTTCAAGCCTATTGCTACTGCCACATCCATCCCTTTCTTTGTACTCTCAATATTGTGCAAATGCAGAACTTTTCTTGCCAGGGTAAAACCCACATATATTAGAAGGTAACAAAGTAATCTGAAAGAAATAGGAGAAAATCCACTATGAACTAAAAAATGGCAAGGAAGTATTTTTTTGGAAAAAAAGTAAAATACTTTACCCCAGGTGAGAAATTTGAGTCTTGGATTGCAGACTACATCCTAGAAGTGAAGATAAAATTTAATGTGGGAAGGAAAGTGGGGGGGGGGGGAAGGGGGGGGGGGGAAGGGGGGGGCAGGGGAGGGGGCAAGGATGAGGGAGAGGAGGAGGTGGTAAGGGGGAAGGTAGGATGGGAGTGGGCCATGCTGGAGTTATCTTAGGTAGATGGCAAGAAAGCTGAGGCTGTTCTACCAGCCAGATTTCAACCTCATCAGTGACCGATTACAAGGGGGGGGGGGGGGGGGGAGGGGGGAGTGGGGAGGGGGAGGGGGACCTATCACCAGAGGTTGAAGAAATGAGGCTATACAAAGATAATGGCGGTGTAAGTGCCTCCACATCTGCTGTGAATGTCTCCCCCAATCCTGTGTCTTTGCATCATGTCAAATACTAACGACTGCGGAAAGAACAGAAAGATCCTTTCACTTGGGTTCCGAGTCAGTTGTAATCTTGCCCTCTGTCAATAAGTATCTTTTCTTCATGTTAGCCTTCATGATTTATGATTAGCATCTGATGTGCATGCCATTTATTTAGTATTTCTTTTTGTTTTAAAGAAGCTTTTGATTTTTCTTACGTAGTATGTACATATGTTTGATTCTATCTTTTTATCAATTTCCATTTCTATTTATATCAAAGGAGCCTTTAAGTTTTGTTATAAGGAGCTTTTACCTTTTGTTATGTAATGTATAGATGTTTATATATCTCTCTGTCTGTTTTTTTATTTTATCTTTGGAGACATTTTATGCGTCATTCAGTATAGATGCAAATGATAAAGAAAATGATTCCAGTTCTTCTTTTTGGACTCTGTTTTCATTTCATAACTGTTTTTCCATATTCTAAATCATCAACAATTTCCCTGGACCTCAGCTGAAATATCTCGGGCATCATCATCATCGCCATGACGACCAGTAATCAAGTGCCCCCTTTGCTGATGATGCATTCAGGAAAAAGAGCAAATGATGCTAGTTATGCCCATACCTCGCAGTTATCCATGGACCGGTTTCTCTTTGACAAGCCTTAGACTAGAGACTGGTGATGCAATGAAATTATCTTGTTTACATTTATACCAAGGATCATCTGTTTCCTGTTGACGAAGGCTAGGAAATATATGTTTTCTTCTCTCGTCCTCCTTTCTTGTAGTCTTCTTGGTTCATTTTTATTGGAAATGATGCAATATTTGTGTTATTTGTTTTGTGATTGGTGTACGCTCATCTTCTTCAAAACATGATTTTGCTCTCCGAGTCTCCTTCCTTCGCAAACAAAAACTTCCTCTTCATCCAAACATTGACAATCAAGTTTATTTGAAAACTGCTACATGATGAAGTGAATATTAGTACTGATAATGTGATAATTATTGTTACACAACTCCTTCAAATCAACTGCAATTATCAGTAAAGTATAGTCAGAGAAGTGTTTGTTTTATGATGTCATGGAAATTGAGATTAACTTGATGGAAAAAAAAACAAAACATGTACCAGAATCTGTTGTGTTCGGATGTTGTTTACGTAACAGTGCAACATGTGTTTATACTTGCATGAATGTTTTTGTACAAAGCTTTAGATAAAGCGTAAATATGTCTTCCTGTTTTTTGTTGATGACCTTATCTTGCAGAAAGTTTCCAAGAAGGACCACTGTCTCTTTCTCTTCTCCGATCTTCTCATCTGTGCCTTGGTCAAGAGGAAGAGTGCGGTGAGGCGGCCGTCTGTCACAGTGTGAGTAATAGAGGGCGCCCTAACATAAGTTGGTGGTAAAAGGATTTTTTTTTTTTTAAGTCATGGAATTAGCAATTAAGTGTTGGTTTCGACTCCGATTTGCCATGAAAAGTTCTGCAGTACACACTGAGTAACCTGCTGATTGTTACATTATAAAATGAGATTTTTTTTTTGCAGCATGAAATTTTCTCAAATTTTCACTGGCATTCAGTGCATATAGTGTAGACTAAAACTTTTTTGTGCGTTTTAATTTTGAATCTTGGCTGTCACGAAATTTGTGAAATCAAAATGCTCAAGAACATTTCGGTTTTACAGTAGTCTGATGATATGAAGTGAAAGGAAATGAAATTGATTTAGATACCTGTTAAAACACATATTGGGTAGATGCACATGATGTGATTACTAAAGTACATTACCGTGTAATTTGAAGGGAAAGTGGAAAGAACTTTGTTGGCATATCTGCATTTCACGTAATATATGGTGAGTCTTGCTCATTTGGTACAGTTATATGAAGGTATTAATCTGTCTGATTATTCGTTTTCATTTTTCTGCTTCTCAAGTCAAAACAAATTGGAATAGCATCATTATGAAAATTGAAACAAAAAATTACTCAATTACAATGGAGCAAAAGGATGTTCAGTGGAACAAAAGAATGTACAATCTCAGATAATTGTGTAGCATAATTATTACAAATATGTCTGGTTGCATAAGTCATAAATGACAGTACATTTGATTTAACAAGGAAGCAGAAGACCATCAGAATAAGCATGACTTGACTAGTCTGATGGTCTCGTGGGTAATTTAACTCGGCTTTTGTCTCTCACAAAAGGTAGGTTCATGCGATACAGTCAAACCTGTCTCAGCGACCACCTTTCTATAGCGGCCACCTGCTGTATATCACCACTGAAAACAATAATCCATCCATGAGAAAAAGCATGTTAAGGAACCTGTTTATAGCTGTCACCTACCGTATACGACTGCTATAAACAATTCCCTCTGATAGACAGGGCATGTCAAAGAACCTGTCTATAGTGGTCACCTGTCTGTAGTGGGCGACCTTTGTTGCCTCCCTTGGGTGGCCACTATATAGACAAGTTTGACTTTAGCACACTGTGAAGGAAAGATGTTAGGTGCTGTATGTGTGCATCACAGCATGCACACTGCCCATCTGCCATTTCGTATGAAGAATCGTCAAATCTTGAGATTTCCTCTGTGTGTCCATTCCTTCGCCAGTCTGTCGCCCTCTACGATGCCGATCGAGGCCAGCAAGTACAAGCTCAACTGGAAGGTACTCCTCGACGACGTGGACATCGTGAAGTCGACGCCCACGACCAAGCGCGCCAGCCAGGAGCGCGACCTGAGCCGGCTGGAAGAAGACCTGTCGGTCCTCAACAACATTAGCAGTCTGGCGGACACGCTGACCTACTCACACCAGGTAAGGTCAGAGGTCAGAGTTCAGAGGTCACTGATGAAACTGTGCAGTAGTCAGAGTATACTGAAGTGGACAGAGTGAGGGAAGGTCATTGCAAGTGAAAGGTAGTTTTTTTTTTTTCTGTCAGGAAGGAGCAGTACATTTCTTTGAATACGGTAAAGCCAGAAGCATTCATGGCAGGAAACTTTCGTGAATGGCCACTGGCATTCAGTACGCTGGGTAGACAAGCATTTTCAGATTCATTGTATGTTTGTGAATCTTGCTTATTGTGAAATTCATGAAAGTTTCATACACAGAAATTTTGTTTGTTTGTCAGTATAGCTTTATATGTGTGTCTGTGTGTGTGTGTGGGGGGGGGGGGTAGACAACGTGTACACCTTTTCACTCCATGACATGATTTCAGACAGTTCTTAAGTTTTTAAAGTAGGCAAGTAAGAAAGTCTTGAGGGTGGGGCATCTAGCAGACACTATCAAATCCAAAAGATTATTCTCGACTGCTTTTTAACCCGTTCTGTGTTAGGGAGTGTGGACAGTGTGTACATTACTGTGGAGTTCTCTGTGCTGATCAGCACTCCTTTTTTACTCCACCTAACAGAGCAGCTGCACAAGGGATTTAAGAAAAGGAATAACTAAAGAGAGGGATAGATGTAAAGGGCATACCTGTTAAAAGTCACAAGCAGGAGGGAAGAAGTTGTTCCTTTCCAAGAATTTCTCCTTCACATGACTGTAGATAATCACCCACAGCAATGGAGTGCACATAAAGCTGTACTTAATAGTGATGCAGTTAGGGATGAAAGCTATAGAGATAATGGTGGAGGAGATGAATGAGGATTTTGTTGCTGGCCGCTGTCAGAAGAGATTTGGAAATACTCCGGTCAACTCTTTCTCTCTTTTTCTCTCTTTCTCTTTCTTTCTCCATCTTCTCTCTCTCTCTCTCTTTCTATCTCTATCTCTCTAACCCTCCCTATCTGTTTTGTTCTCTCCTACTGTATTGGTCACTTTCTAAAAAAAACAAAGATAGCAAACAAAAATTGTATAAATTGGCAGGGATGTGGAAAGATAGGCTATGCATATATAAACCTGGAAAATCTTAAGAGAGAGGAGTATGATGGCAGAATATGATTTATTTAGCAATCATCGATAGTTCGCTGGAATGACCATTGTGAGGGATAGATAATATATGGGGGCTTAAGAGTTATCATGATTGGGGTATCCTCTTTCATCTTTGTATTTGCTGGGCATGGATTTATGATGGTTTCCTCTGAGGACGGATGAGGGGAAACTTGGGGGTAAAGGGAGGAGGTGGAAAGTAGGGGTTTTCCCCCCTCGAGCTCTGAGCGAGGCTTCTGCAATACTGGAAATTGTCCCTTTGTATCGTGAAGAAGCTCAGGATAGAAGTTCCACTTACCATAAGTAAATCTCTGCAGAACATCTTAAAGGGATTGTATAGTTCTGGTCGAGACCTAATTTCAGATTGCTAACATTTTTTTTTTTTTGTGAGATAATGAGAAACCTTGTATGAAACATGAAAGAGAATGTAATTCCCAGAGGGATGCAATGTTTATTTGATGAAAATTGCTTTCAAAATGGCTGAGATATCAAAAACAGAGCAATCCCAATAAAAGGTGGGACCCACCTTTCATTAGGATCGCTTTGTTTCACTTTATTTTGGATGTTTGTTTTTTTTTCCGTTTTTCATCAAATTAACTTTAAATTCCTCTAAGAATGGTATGTTCTGTACTATTTCATAAGTAGTTACCTGGTATCAAAAAGTTAAGCCAAATTCCTCATCTTCGCCAATACTATACCATCCCTTTAACTCTTTATGTGCCACGTTTGCATGTCTGATTCAGTCGACGGCGTGCCAACTTCGCATATTTTGCTCAAACCCATTATCATTTGTATTTTGAATTAATAAAATGTGCCATCACTCTGCCAACTTCAATTGTTTGGAGACTACATATTTACAGAGGAGTTATCCAAATTTGCAAAAGAGAACAAGTTAATGATTTAGAACACCTTTATTTTTTCAGCTCAGGTAGTGCACTACAGTGGATGATGATTCTTGACCGGTTCCAAACTGAATTGTGAAAGCACCATATATAGACTAAATACACAGACCACCAGGTTCCCATAGGGAATGGGTGAAGTTGTGGAGTGTTATTCAGATGTTTAAAGATTTAATCTGTTCAATCCAAGTTGCCAGCAGTGTCATCATTTGTTGCATGTCATTAAAGTCGCTCTGTTGTGCCATGTGGGGGTGGGGTGTTGCCAGAGGTAGGCGTGGCACAATGGCATGTTCTAGGTTTGTGATATCATCAGTGCTGATCCAGAGAAGTATTCATACTAGGCAAAATCTGAGGAAATCACACTCTGAGGGTCTCTGAACTGATGTTATCATGGCTTACTTTTGCTCTAGTTATCTTTGTGGAGAATCGGATTACCATTGGAAAGGATTATATTTTTTTCTTTGCGCAGAAATCCGTGATGATTGCATGTGAAGATGCCTGTATGGGTCAGCAAAACACATTCAAATGACAGAATCAAATAAAAAAATTGAAAGCACACGCTGAACAGACTGATCATTGCTACATACCAACCCCCCCCCCCCCCCCCGAAAAAAAAAGGTGCAAACAAAATCTTTTTTTGATATGCATCGTAGGTGCATTGTATTTTCTTTCAAAATACATTGTGCAGTATGATGGAAAAAACAACCCTTGCGAAATAGTGGGTTGATGGCCTTTCTAGATAGATTCCATCCATGATTCATGGAATTGCTGTGCCTCCATTTTACCTGGAAGGTGGATGGTAGAAAGATCAGGTGATACCGGATCACCTGACAGGGCCTAAAGTGCATCAAGGTTGTTTACGTCTCCCCGTTCGACTGCTCCTGCAATGCCGGCGAAAATTGTTTTGGGCGATCTTCCTGGCTTCGCGCCTGAGCCGCGATCGTCTCCCCGCAATTAAAGAGATAAAATAGAAATGACTGGAGCAGTGGGTTGAGATGGGGCTGATGTGGGGGGGGGGGGGGGGGAGGGGCAGAGGAGGATGAAGGGGGCGAGAGGGGTGTGGGAGGGGCAGACCTGTCTCTGTGTGCTTTCTCATTGTCTGGATTCATTAGCTGGGACGGTATCAGGTTCCACTTCCAATTTGATTCGCCCCTAAAGAGCTGGCCGAGAATTTCTCTCTATGGCTGATCACAAGATCCCGCGGGAAGAAAAACAAGAGAATGTCGTAAGCACGTGCAAAACAAGGGGTAAATTTGGTGGAGAAGGGATGTTGGTGTTTACGGGGTGGGGGATGACAATCATTTGATTGACAGGGCTCGTGTTTGGTTATGTACTTGTTTATGTTTTCCATATTAAATAGATTAATTTATGTATCTAAGAGAGGCTGTGGATATGTTATCTATCATACCTGTGGTTTCAGACAGCCAAAGACAGGTGGCTCCCCTGATAACAAAGTCCACGGGATCTTCAGTTTTCTCTTATTTTATCAAAATTTTGTTATAGATGAGCAAATGAAATCCATTCAGATATACAGATGATAATTTGGGGATCTGAATTTTTACCTTGTTGTATTGATATTTTGTTTTATTGGTGTTTATTATAACATGAGTGCACTGTTGGAATTCATTCTCTGCAAGTGTCTTTATACAACTGAAATGCGAAGTGCAATCAAATATAGAGACAAGATGAAGGGGAGGCTCGTCAAATTTAGGCACCCAATATAAAACTGAAATCATAATCTCGTCTCCAATGACCTTCTTGCGGTAAGGTATCTATGGTAATGCTCACAATCAACTGTGCCTGAAATGAGGAGAATCCATTTGCTGATACGAAGCACTAGCTTAGCATAGCTAGTTTAAATTGGTCCAAGCAACATGAATCGATAGGTGAACTATGACTTTTCTTTGTGACAATGATATGAATGTATGGCTTAATTTGTGATCCTTGTAATAACCAATTAGCATTCCTCAAATACCTCATGTGTTGAATCTTCTGGTTTGCACTGTTTGCAATGGGCTATAGTGGAGGAGATAGCAGTGAGATGTGTATTCAGCTAAAGGGCCTACCCTTTCTCTCCGAAGATAGAAAGGATGGCTGTCAATCAATCTAGAGTCACATGACTTGGCATTTCAGATCATGTGATATTTCTACCACTCAAAGTCCTCTTTAATTGTGAGGGGAACTATCCTTGATAAACTGCCAATACTATTTCAAACTTATGATTTATTTTTTTTTTCCTTTGGAGATGCTCTCACAGACTATATAACCCGTTGTGTGCCACTTTTGTGTAGACAACAGAAAAATTGAACTAAAAGACAGAATTCTGATCATCATGTGAAGTGTGCAGTTTTCTCTACAACTTTGCTGTGTTTCATATCTAGCATAAACCCTTCTGCAAAAAATGAAAAAATACATAGCGTAGAAAAAAAAACCCCAATGTTTTTGCAAAAGTGCTCTTGCATTAATTTTGGTCTCAGAATAATGTGGCGCACATGGGGTTTATACCATAACACACAAAGAGTTAACATATTGTTCCTGTTGACTAGTGTTATTAGGTGCTCTAGAATAAAATTGCCTGCATCAGTTGTTGCTATGTCAGGCAAGCCATGAGCAAACTTTACAGTTGTTATCAACACCCTTAGTTAAAAAGATTAGATATGCAGAGTTGGATTATATCTTGTGAGAAAACCAGTCTATTTGAGCCATGAACACAAATAGTACATGTAGGTGGGGCAGGAAATTGAGACCAACTTATAGAGTAGGTGGAATGCAAATATGTCAGGTGGGTAGTAATGGACAGATTTTATCACCGAGCAAAAAAACCTTGGATTTTGAGAGTATCATGTACCAGATTTTGTTGCAGTACTATGAACAAACTAGGAGAATAGGACCTGTGATACTGAACAAGATGTTATCATTTACAAAAATACCTGTTTCTACAATGTAGGACAACTTAATTTTGTATGTGTGTTATCTGTCTGATCGATCGATGTTATTGTTTTAATGCCCTGATGTGGAAATGAGTTCAGTGAAATGAATTCATTTGTTGGCTGTCTTCTGCGTAAAGAGCTCATGACTTGCATGAATAGAAGATATTTCAGCTTTATATCAGCTGTAGGCCTTTCCCAAATTACACCTGGCGCGGTCGTTAACGATGCAAGACAATGACGTTCTTTTTCCCCCGCCACCCTGCGAAATCTCAAGCATGGCCTCGGTCTGCCTTTGGCTTGCCTCTTTCACTCTGAATGCTCCCGTAATGAGTTGGTGTTGAATAAAATCCTACGTGATGCAGCAGAGACGGCTTGCACGGTATGCCGCTGACAGACAAGAAATATCAAATGAAATGAGATCAGTGATTTCTTTTCTTCATTGATGTTCACTGCCTTCCCTCTGTCAACAAGTTGTTCTTATCAAATGAAACAGAATCTTGTACACATATTAGAGATCTACGTGACTCGCTATTTCTTTCTAACCCTTCTTACCATCAGCTGAGAACAAGAAAGGCGCTATCGCATTCTAAGATTCGAGCATAAGTAAAAATGAAACAATCAATTATCATGAAATGTACTTTAATAATAAAAAGTGGGTAGATTTATAAGCGTTGTTCCAAATATCGGGTAAAATAGTGCCCTTGTGGTTTTGATTTTTAACATTTTGCTAAAAATGAAATTAATTTTAGACTGACACCATAATGTAGAAGAGATCAAACTCTCCAACATGATACCAATAATGCAATATTCCCAAAAACTGACTGCGCCCCTTTGGTTCTCAGCCAACGGTATGCTCAGGCGCTTTAGCCAAAACTTGCAGAGCCTTTTTGTCAGCAGTCAGTAATCCGTCCAAACCCGACAAAGTTGTAATCTTAGCTCAGCCACTCGGGTGCAGCAATGTGCCTCTGTTGAACAGAAATGCCAAGGTGACACAAATAGATTAATGCGATTAGGTAATCTCCATCCATTGACTATTAGTTTCCAGAAATCTGTGCAAATCGGTGAAGGAAGCACTCACGCATGTGTGCCCATCATTGGCAAATAAAGCGCAAATAAGGGTCAATAACATGCAGTACCTGTTCCTGGCAGTGTACACAGCAAGTGTGTATATTCAGTGATGTCTGTATCTTTTGCACAGATGTACTTTGTTCTCATGAACGTGTTGTAAGTACACACACACTTGGACCATGATTTCATGAGTGTATTTGCTTTACCTGTGTAAAAACATGGTGGGCTCTGCAAATGTACACACATCCGGTGGAGCTGTACTTTATTCTTTACTTTTTTTTTATAACCATGAACTAATAACAGATTGATTGATATCGGAACTCATTGATGGTAACGGAAGAGCAATATTCATTCTAGTTAAATGTTACTAGAAAACAAATATAAATGCCGTGCAAATATGCTAGAGAATGAGCTAGAGGAAAGAGAAGGAAAGAGAAGGACTAAGGAAAAAGAGAGGAGAAAGAGAAGGAAGGGAGGAGAAAAGGAGAGAGAAGGAAGAGGAGGAGAAATAAGAAGAGAAAAACCAGGAAACACGGAGAGAGGGAGATAGATTGATGAGAGGGGAGAGAATGACATATGTGGCGACTATAAAATGTGTAGTCATTGAGTTCCGCATAGAGACATTTTATTTAGAAGGTATGATACAAGGAGAGGCTTTTATTTCCCTATCAAGCTCCCGCCTCCAAGCAACCACCGTTTCCATATTTGGACATGGGCAACATCCTTACTGATTTTTTCCCCGGCCCGTCACGAGACGCGGTCCCAAGGTAGCCCAGATATTTGAATACCACCTCGTTGCCATGGCAACATGAGTGAACATCTCATGGGGGTGGGGGGGGGGGAGGGAGAGGGAGAGAGAGAGGATGGGATTGTGTGATGGCGAGTGAGGATGTCATGAGGGTGGGGCGTCTAGGAGACAAGATCAAATCCAAAGGATTATTTTTGATGCTGCTTGTTAACCCTTCCTGTCTCGGGGAATTTGGACAGTGTGTACAATGCTATGGGATTTTCTGTGCCACCCAGTACTCAAAGCACACAAAGGATCAATGCAGTGTATGATCAACTTAGTAATGTTACCTTGTTTTTAGCATTCTGCTTTAATCTTGAAACTTCAATATAAATGTAATAATCAAACATTATTTATAATGAGAAAATGGGAATGGGGCAGACAGAGAGAAAGAGATACCCCTACCTCCAACCCCCCCAAAAAGAATTTACTTGTATTATAATTGTTCTTGGTGTATTGTCCGAATAAACAGGATATCACAGCCTGTTCTCCATGTCACCATCTTTACAAATCTCTATTTTATATTTTTAGTTCTTGAATGAACCACCAGCTTCAAAATATTGATGTAGATTTTGATTTATCCAGATAGTATGATAAAAGTGTGTAACTGTGCTCTCCGTGATTTTCACAAGTAAGTCCAGTCAAACAGATTTAACCCATTCACAGGACGAGTCCCGAATATACTCGGGCAGATGTCTATGGAAAATGCATGTTATAGCAAAATCAGCGTGTTCTTAACGGTTTAATTTACACACCTCCATCTCCAAAGTTTTAAATTTCATATTCTTGAACTGTTTTACTCCAAACTACATTTTATAAGAAAAATGTTCTAATATTCAGCCATACACTCTGTACTTTTATTTGCCATTTTCAAATATAGACTGGCATGTAGTGGCAGAGTCCTGTGGGTCATCTACATAATTAGACGTACCTGGATTAGGATATAATGAGAAACCTTTTCATTGTAGGTCATCAGCCAACATCACTTTTGTGGATTCACAGCTGCCACATGCGATAATGAATACCGTCTTTTCACATAATGAATCCAGTGACAGTGAAAATGACAAAGGAATGGTACATTGTGTCGAGAATTGTGGAACATAATGTATTTTAAGCCATTTCAATGAGAAAGAAATTATCATTTTTTGTATAGTTACCTCAAAATTCTGGTGTGAAATTGTGTGTATGCATTTAGGTCTTTTGTAAGTTTACAAAAGACCTAAATGCCTTTTTGGTTCCCTTATTCATGTCTACTGTTGTTATGTTGTTGTTTTTTTTAGTAGTATTCAAAGCTCCTGACATGCAATTATTCCAACAGCCCACTACAAAGGTTTTAGTACAAAGGGAACCATCCTTATGTATTTTTGACAAGGTCTTTGGGTCATTAGATAATTTTCTTCCATGGTAACGCAATTATGAACATGGTTGTGATTTTCTTCATTTTTTGTTGCCTTTTTCTGCCTTTCATCTATATTAATGAAAGTACAAGTACATGGGTTATGGAATGAGTTTTCTGTTCCATTATACAATGTAAGTAAGACAATTATTCATTTCAAGGCAATTTGTATAAACTTGGACAAATCTTTGTAAAAGTAAAGTAATGATTAAATATGCAATTTGATGGCCCTTCAACATGTTACAAAAGATGCAATTGCTAGCAGTGAAGAATTAGAGAAAGTTAGGGAGCTCTCTGCATGTTGCCATGGGTACATGTACCTCTCTCAAATCCTTCTCCCCTCCACCCAATGCCCCACCCCAACAAACCCTCCATGCCTCCTGGATGAGCCACTCTTACTGGAATGGTTATTGAGCTAGTATTTCACATTCTACTGGACATATTATATACATATGTAGTTATGATACCCAAACTGTTTGATACAGAAAACATGGTATTAAGAATTGCAAGTTATTGTTGTTTCAGTGCTTGGAATGTCTTGAACTATGGACAGTGTAAGGTAAAGGTAATACATATCACATCGCTACTTTGTAGAGTTATGAACAATTTCTCTCTTTAACTGCTTTGTACTGAATATCTTTTGTTGGTACATTAAAAAATAGAAGGAAAAGGTAATAGAAAATCTTCACTGTTAGTGATTTTACTTGATATCCTGTTATTTTTTTTTTCCTTTTTACAGAACCTTGATGAGGTCATCAAGGAAATCACAGAAAATGTGCGGAAAGCCATTTCTGAGAGGCAGGCCCTCTCGGTAGTCCCCTCTGCCCCCGTAAACAAAGTGGAATTGTCCGCCACAACAGCGTAAGTACAGATGACCAAGG